>NW_027095093.1:0-35376 GCF_029207755.1 Chamaea fasciata | reverse complement strand
CAAAAAAAACCAACAAACAAACCCAAAACCAAACAAAAAACCCCCAAAAAACCCAAAAAGAGAAAACCCCAAAAAATCCCAAACCGCCCCAAAAAAACTAAATAAAAGTCACAAAAACGGCCACAAAAACCCACAAAAAAACCAACAAACAAACCCAAAACCAAACAAAAAACCCCCAAAAAACCCAAAAATGAAAACCCCAAAAAATCCCCAAACCGCCCCAAAAAACTAAATAAAAGCCCCAAAAATGGCCACAAAAACCCACAAAAAAACCAAACCCCAAAACCAAAACCAAACAAAAAAAAACCCCAAAACACCCAAAAATGAAAACCCCCAAAAATCCCCAAACCGCCCCAAAAAAACTCAATAAAAGCCCCAAAAATGGCTAAAAAAACCCACCAAAAAAACCCAAAAACAAAACAAAAAAAAACCCCAAAAGAAAATGCAAAAAAATCTCCAAACCACCCCCCCAAAAGTCGCACAAAAAAAACTTTTAAAAAACCCCAAAATTACCTCAAATCACACAAAAAACCCCCCAAACCAACAAAAAAAAAACCCAAAAGAAAACACCCCAAAAATCTCCAAATTGCCCCCAAAAAAGTCCCAGAAAAAAAACTAAAAAAAAAAAACCCCAAAAACGGCCACAAAACCCCACAAAAAAAAACAAAACAAAAAAACCCCCAAAACTCCCAAAAATGAAAACCCCAAAAAATCCCCAAACCGCCCCAAAAAAAAATTAAAAAATTTTACAAAATCCCCCCAAAAAATTCACCAAAAAACCCCCAAAAACCCCCAAAACCTCCCCTTGGGGACCCCAAAAAATCCCCCCCCCCCGAATTTTGGGGTTCGGGGGAGCCCAGGGCTTGATTTGGGGGGATTTGGGGAAATTTGGGCGGATTTGGGGGGATTTCGGGGTGTTTTGGGATATTTTGGGGTGATTTGGGGTGGTTTGGGGTGTTTGGGGGAATTTGGGGTGTTTTGGGCCGATTTTGGGGTGTTTTGGGGTGTTTTGGGGGGATTTGGGGTGTTTCGGGGTGTTTTGGGATATTTTGGGGTGATTTGGGGTGTTTTGGGGTGTTTTGGGATGTTTTGGGGTGTTTGGGGCCGATTTTGGCTGTTTTGGGGGATTTTGGGGTGTTTTGGGAGGATCTGGGATGTTTTGGGGTGTTTTGGGGTGTTTTGGGGGGATTTGGTCTGATTTTGGGGTGTTTTGGGATATTTTGGGATGTTTTGGGGTGTTTTGGGATATTTTGGGGGGATTTTGGGGTATTTAGAGATGATTTTGGGGTGTTTGGGGGGAATTTGGGGTGTTTTGGGGTGTTTTGGGATGTTTCGGGGTGTTTTGGGATGTTTTGGGGTGTTTTGAGGTGTTTTGGGGTGTTTTGGGGGGATTTGGGGTGTTTTGGGATGTTTTGGGGTGTTTTGAGGTGTTTTGGCGTGTTTTGGTCTGATTTTGGGGTGTTTTGGGGTGATTTCGGGTTGTTTTGGGGTGTTTTGGGGGGATTTTGGAGGGATTTTGGGGTGTTTGGGGGATTTTGGGGGGATTTGGGGTGTTTTGGGGTGTTTTGGGGGGATTTCAGGGTGTTTGGGGGTGTTTTGGGCTGATTTGGGGTGTTTTGGGGTGATTTCAGGTTGTTTTGGGGTGTTTTGGGGGGATTTTGGGAGGGATTTTGGGGTGTTTTGGGGGATTTCGGGGTGTTTTGGGGGATTTTGGGATCTTTTGGGGGGTGTTTTGGGGTGTTTTGGGGTGTTTTGGGGTGTTTTGGGATGTTTTGGGGTGTTTTGGGGTGTTTTGGGGTGTTTTGGGATGTTTTGGGGGTGTTTTGGGGTGTTTTGGGGTGTTTTGGGGGGATTTCGGGGTGTTTTTGGGGTGTTTTGGGGTGTTTTGGGGTGATTTCGGGGTGATTTCGGGGTGTTTTGCGGGTACCTGTGTTCCTGCGCTGGTTTTCGGGGACCCAGTTTAACTCTTTGTAAAACTCTGGGGCGGGCGGGGAGGGGGGGGGAGAAAAAGGCAGAAAAAGGGGGTGAAGACCCTCCAAAAATCCCCAAAAATCCCCCCAAAAAATCCCCCCAAATCACCCAAAAATCCCCTCAAAAATCCCCCCAAAAATTCCCAAAAAATCCCCCAAACTGGGACAGACCCCCCCCAAACTGGACAGAGCCCCCCAAACTGGGACAGAGCCCCCCCAAACTGGGACAGAGCCCCCCCCCAAACTGGACAGAGCCCCCCCAAACTGGGACAGAGCCCCCCCAAACTGGGACAGAGCCCCCCCCCCAAACTGGACAGAGCCCCCCCCCAAACTGGGACAGAGCCCCCCCAGACTGGACAGAGCCCCCCCAAACTGGACAGAGCCCCCCAAACTGGACAGAGCCCCCCCCAAACTGGACAGAGCCCCCCCCCAAACTGGGACAGAGCCCCCCCCAGACTGGACAGAGCCCCCCCCAAACTGGACAGAGCCCCCCCAAACTGGGACAGAGCCCCCCCAAACTGGACAGAGCCCCCCCAAACTGGGACAGAGCCCCCCCCAAACTGGACAGAGCCCCCCAAACTGGACAGAGCCCCCCCCAGACTGGACAGAGCCCCCCCAAACTGGACAGAGCCCCCCAAACTGGACAGAGCCCCCCCCAAACTGGACAGAGCCCCCCCCAAACTGGACAGAGCCCCCCCCAGACTGGACAGAGCCCCCCCCAGACTGGACAGAGCCCCCAAACTGGACAGAGCCCCCCCCAGACTGGACAGAGCCCCCCCCAGACTGGACAGAGCCCCCCCCAAACTGGGACAGAGCCCCCCCCAAACTGGACAGAGCCCCCCAAACTGGACAGAGCCCCCCCAAACTGGACAGAGCCCCCCCCAAACTGGACAGAGCCCCCAAACTGGGGACAGAGCCCCCCCCAAACTGGGACAGAGCCCCCCCAAACTGGACAGAGCCCCCCCCAAACTGGGACAGAGCCCTCCCCAAACTGGGACAGAGCCCCCCAAACTGGGACAGAGCCCCCCCCAAACTGGACAGAGCCCCCCCAAACTGGACAGAGCCCCCCCAAACTGGACAGAGCCCCCCAAACTGGACAGAGCCCCCCCCAAACTGGACAGAGCCCCCCAAACTGGACAGAGCCCCCCAAACTGGGACAGAGCCCCCCCCAAACTGGGACAGAGCCCCCCCAAACTGGGACAGAGCCCCCCCCAAACTGGGACAGAGCCCCCCCAAACTGGGACAGAGCCCCCCCAAACTGGACAGAGCCCCCCCAAACTGGACAGAGCCCCCCAAACTGGGACAGAGCCCCCCCCAGACTGGACAGAGCCCCCCCCAAACTGGGACAGAGCCCCCCAAACTGGACAGAGCCCCCCCGAAACTGGGGACAGAGCCCCCCCCAAACTGGACAGAGCCCCCCAAACTGGGACAGAGCCCCCCCAAACTGGGACAGAGCCCCCCCAGACTGGACAGAGCCCCCCCGAAACTGGGACAGAGCCCCCCCGAAACTGGGACAGAGCCCCCCCCAAACTGGGACAGAGCCCCCCCGAAACTGGACAGAGCCCCCCCCAAACTGGACAGAGCCCCCCAAACTGGGACAGAGCCCCCCCCAAACTGGACAGAGCCCCCCCCAGACTGGGACAGAGCCCCCCCAAACTGGACAGAGCCCCCCCAAACTGGACAGAGCCCCCCCCAAACTGGACAGAGCCCCCCCAAACTGGACAGAGCCCCCCCCAAACTGGACAGAGCCCCCCCCAAACTGGACAGAGCCCCCCCCAGACTGGACAGAGCCCCCCCCAAACTGGACAGAGCCCCCCCCAGACTGGACAGAGCCCCCCCCAAACTGGACAGAGCCCCCCCAAACTGGGACAGAGCCCCCCCCAAACTGGACAGAGCCCCCCCCAAACTGGACAGAGCCCCCCCCAGACTGGACAGAGCCCCCCCCAAACTGGACAGAGCCCCCCAAACTGGACAGAGCCCCCCCCAAACTGGACAGAGCCCCCCCAAACTGGACAGAGCCCCCCCAAACTGGACAGAGCCCCCCCAAACTGGGACAGAGCCCCCCCCAAACTGGACAGAGCCCCCCCCAAACTGGACAGAGCCCCCCCCAAACTGGACAGAGCCCCCCCCAAACTGGACAGAGCCCCTCCAAACTGGGACAGAGCCCCCCCAAACTGGACAGAGCCCCCCAAACTGGGACAGAGCCCCCCAGACTGGACAGAGCCCCCCCCAAACTGGGACAGAGCCCCCCAAACTGGACAGAGCCCCCCCCAAACTGGACAGAGCCCCCCCAGACTGGACAGAGCCCCCCCCAGACTGGACAGAGCCCCCCCCAGACTGGACAGAGCCCCCCCCCAAACTGGGACAGAGCCCCCCCAAACTGGACAGAGCCCCCCCCAAACTGGACAGAGCCCCCCCCAGACTGGACAGAGCCCCCCCCAGACTGGACAGAGCCCCCCCAAACTGGACAGAGCCCCCCCCCAAACTGGACAGAGCCCCTCCAAACTGGGACAGAGCCCCCCCAAACTGGACAGAGCCCCCCCCCAAACTGGGACAGAGCCCCCCCAAACTGGACAGAGCCCCCCCCCAAACTGGACAGAGCCCCCCAAACTGGGACAGAGCCCCCCCAAACTGGGACAGAGCCCCCCCAAACTGGGACAGAGCCCCCCAAACTGGGACAGAGCCCCCCCCAAACTGGGACAGAGCCCCCCCCAAACTGGACAGAGCCCCCCCCAAACTGGGACAGAGCCCCCCCCAAACTGGACAGAGCCCCCCCCCAAACTGGACAGAGCCCCCCCCAAACTGGACAGAGCCCCCCCCCAAACTGGACAGAGCCCCCCCAAACTGGACAGAGCCCCCCAGACTGGACAGAGCCCCCCCAAACTGGACAGAGCCCCCCCCAGACTGGACAGAGCCCCCCCCAGACTGGACAGAGCCCCCCCCAAACTGGACAGAGCCCCCCCCAAACTGGACAGAGCCCCTCCAAACTGGGACAGAGCCCCCCCAAACTGGACAGAGCCCCCCCCAAACTGGGACAGAGCCCCCCAAACTGGACAGAGCCCCCCCCAAACTGGACAGAGCCCCCCCCAAACTGGGACAGAGCCCCCCCCAGACTGGACAGACCCCCCCCCAAACTGGACAGAGCCCCCCAGACTGGACAGAGCCCCCCCCAAACTGGACAGAGCCCCCCAGACTGGACAGAGCCCCCCCAAACTGGACAGAGCCCCCCCAAACTGGACAGGGCCCCCCCCCAAACTGGGACAGAGCCCCCCCAGACTGGACAGAGCCCCCCCAAACTGGGACAGAGCCCCCCAAACTGGACAGAGCCCCCCCCAAACTGGACAGAGCCCCCCCAAACTGGACAGAGCCCCCCCAGACTGGACAGAGCCCCCCCCAAACTGGACAGAGCCCCCCCAGAGTGGACAGGGCCCCCCAGCCCCGCTCACGCTTGTGGTGGTTCCTGCGGGGGGGCCCCGCGCCGCCCCCCGGCTCCTCGCCCTCCTCCTCGGCCAGGTGGGTGTGGGTGTAGTGATAGCTCAGCCCGGGGCGGTTCTTGTAGCGCTTCCCGCAGACTGCGGGGTCAGGGGTCAGAGGTCAGGGGTCGTCCGGGGTCACCCGGGGTCAGGGGTCACTCGGGGGTCAGGGGTGTGGGTGCAGTGATAGCTCAGACCAGGGCGGTTCTTGTAGCATTTACCGCAGACTGGGGGGGTCAGAGGTCACCCAGGGGTCACCCAGGGGTCAGGGGTCACTCAGGGGTCACCCAGGGGTCACCCAGGGGTCAGGGGTCACCCAGGGGTCACCCAGGGGTCATTCAGGGGTCACTCAGGGGTCACTCACTGTCGCACACGTAGGGCTTGTCCCGCTCCTCCAGCACCGCGTCCACCCTCCTCTTCATCACCAGCCCGTACGCCTGCCGGACACACGGACACCGGACACCGGATGGACACACGGACACCGGACACACGGACACCGGACACCGGATGGACACACGGACACCGGACACCGGACACCGGATGGACACACGGACACCGGACACACGGACACCGGATGGACACATGGACACCGGACACACGGACACCGGACACCAGACACCGGATGGACACACGGACACCAGATGGACACACGGACACCGGACACCGGACACACGGACACCGGATGGACAGACAGACACAGACATGTGGACACGAGGACACATGGATGGACAGACAGACACAAGGACACGTAGACGGACACCGGACACACGGATGGACACACGGACACACGGACAGATGGACGGACAGACGGACACCAAACACACGGATGGACGGACGGACGGACACACGGATGGACAGACCGACAGACAGACGGACAGATGGACAGACAGCCACAGGGACACCCGGGCACATTGGCGGATGAACACACGGACAGATGGACACACGGACAGACGGATGGACGGCGGTCAGATGGGACACGTGGCTGGCTGGCCTCATGTCCTGCTGTCCGTCTGTCCGTCTGTCCCTCTCCCCATCTTCCCCACTGTCCGTCTGTCCACCCCTCTGTCCATCTGTCCCTCTGTCCGTCCATTGTCCATCCATCCGTCCATTTTCCATCCATCCAGTGTCCATCCGTCCAGTGTCCATCTGTCCATCTGTCCATTGTCCATCCATCGTCCATTTTCCATCCATCCAGTGTCCATCCATCCAGTGTCCATCTGTCCATCTGTCCATTGTCCATCCATCGTCCATTTTCCATCCATCCAGTGTCCATCCGTCCAGTGTCCATCTGTCCATCTGTCCATTGTCCATCCATCGTCCATTTTCCATCCATCCAGTGTCCATCCGTCCAGTGTCCACCTGTCCATCTGTCCGTCCGTCCCTGTGCCCGTCTGTCCCTCTCCCCACCTGCCCCACAGTCCCTGTGTCCGTCTGTCCATCCCGGTGTCCGGCTGTCCGGCTGTCTCACCTTGCCCTTGGCCTTGTTCTTGCGCCGGGGGGGGTCGTCGTCCAGCTCGTCGCCGTCGGGGTCGTGCGGGAAGTCGGGGGGCGGCGGCTTCTGGGGGGAAAAAGGGCGATTTCGGGAAAAAATCCCACCCGGGGGCCGGACAGGGGGACAGAGGGACAGATGGACAGTGGGTGGACAGACGGACAATGGATGGACAGATGGACAGTGGATGGACAATGGACGGATGGATGGACAGATGGACAATGGATGGACAATGGATGGACAGTGGATGGACAGTGGATGGACAATGGATGGATGGACAATGGATGGACAGTGGATGGACAATGGATGGACCATTGATGGATGGAAAGTTGGTGGACAATGGATGGACAATGGATGGACAGATGGACAATGGATGGATGGACAATGGATGGACAATGGATGGACAATGGATGGACAGTGGATGGACAGTGGATGGACAATGGATGGACCATTGATGGATGGAAAGTTGGTGGACAATGGATGGACAATGGATGGACAGATGGACAATGGATGGACAATGGATGGACAATGGATGGACAGTGGATGGACAGTGGATGGACAGTGGATGGACAATGGATGGACAATGGATGGACAATGGATGGATGGACAGATGGATGGACAGATGGACAATGGATGGACAGATGGACAATGGATGGACAGTGGATGGACAATGGACGGATGGATGGACAGATGGACAATGGATGGACAGTGGATGGACAATGGATGGATGGACAGATGGATGGACAGATGGAGAGTGGATGGACAGATGGACAATGGATGGACAGTGGATGGACAGTGGATGGACAATGGATGGACAATGGATGGACAGTGGATGGACAATGGATGGATGGACAGATGGATGGACAGATGGACAATGGATGGACAGATGGACAATGGATGGACAGTGGATGGACAATGGATGGATGGGTGGACAGTCAGACAGATGGACAGCTGGACACACAAGTGGACGCCTGGACGCGCAGACAGACAAACGGACAGAGGGACACTCGGACACGTGGAGAAATGGACACACAGAGAGATGGACAGCGGGATGGACAGAGGGACGGACAGCAGGATGGACATTCGGACACACGGACGGACGGACTGATGAACACATGGACAGATGGACAGACAGATGGATAGATGGACACACGGACACATGGACACATGGACAGACAGATGGACAGATGGACACATGGACACACGGACAGATGGACACATGGACAGATGGACACACGGACACACGGACAGATGGACACACGGACACACGGGCATACGGACAGACACATGGACACACAGGGGCACACAGAACGACGGACACACGGACGGACAGGCGGACACGCGGACACAGGGACGCACAGACGGACACGCGGACACGCGGGCACAGGGACGCACAGACGGACACGCGGACACACGGACGGGCACACGCGTGTCCGCGTGTCCGTCCGGCACTGACCGTCCCGTCCACGGGCCCCTCCTCGTCCTTGGCGTCCCCTCCCGGCCCCTTCCTGTCGGGGGTCTCCGCGCAGAGCAGCGCCTCCAGCACCGGCCCCTCGGGCACCGCCCCCTCCTTCCGCTGGGGGGCCTCGCAGTCTGGGGTCACACGGGGTCACACGGGGTCAGTGAAGGGTCAGAGGGGTCAGTGACGGTCAGCAGGGTCACGGAGGGGTCAGCGGGGTCAGTAAGGAGTCAGTGGGGCTCTGGACACTGCGCCGGACACTGCTCCGGCCACCCTCTGTCCACCCTCTGTCCACCCTCTGTCCACTCCTCTGTCCACTCCTCTGTCCACCCTCTGTCCACCCACTGTCCACCCTCTGGCCACCCTCCGGCCACTGTCCGGCGCCTGGTCACTCACACGGCCGCAGTCTCGGGGCCTCCAGGATGTTCAGGCGCCGCTTCTTGCGCCAGCAGCGGGCGGGGTACGAGTAGATCTGACCCGGGGACAGGCCTGGGGACGGGGAGTGACCGCTGAGTGACCGCTGAGTGACCGCTGAGTAACTGCTGAGTGACCGCTGAACCCCCAGAGTGACCACTGAACCCCCAGAGTGACCCTGACCCAGAGTGACCCCACGGGGTACGAGTAGATCTGACCCGGGGACAGGCCTGGGGGTGGGGAGTGACCACTGAGTGACCGCTGAGTGACCGCTGAGTGACCGCTGAGTGACCACTGCACTCCCAGAGTGACCACTGAACCCCCAGAGTGACCCTGACCCAGAGTGACCCCACGGGGTACGAGTAGATCTGACCCGGGGACAGGCCTGGGGACGGGGAGTGACCGCTGAGTGACCGCTGAGTGACCGCTGAGTGACCGCTGAGTGACCACTGAACCCCCAGAGTGACCCTGACCCCAAACAGACCCTGACCCCAAACAGACCCTGACCCCAGAGTGACCCTGACCCTGACTGGGGGTGGGACCTGGTGGTCCTGGGGGGTCTCTGGGGGTCCTGGGGGGATTTGGGGGGTTTCTCCCACCTGTGACCGTCCCTGCCGCCCCCATCCCGGGGGTCTCTCCCCAATCCCGGGGGTCTCTCCCCAATCCCGGGGGTCCCTCCCCACTCCCGGGGGTCCCGGGGGTCCCGGGGCCGGCGCCGGGGCTCTCACCGGGCCGGCGGTGCGCCCGCTCCATCCAGATGTAGGAGTTGCTCTGGGCCACGCCGGTCTGCGCGTCCAGGAAGGGCAGGCGGAGGCTGCGCTCGGCGCACAGCCGCGCGTTGTAGCTGCGGCAGTGCTCCAGCGCCTCGCGGTAGAACTCCTCCCCCAGGCTGCGGGGGGACCCCACCTGAACCCCAAAATCCGCCCCGAGACCACCGAGACCGGCCCCGGAACCGGGGACCCCCGCCCCAAAACCAGAGACCCCCGCCCCGAGACCAGGGACCCCCGCCCCGAAACCAGAGACCCCCGCCCAGGGTGTCCCCGAGGTGTCCAACTCCTCCCCCAGGCTGCGGGGGGACCTGAACCCCAAAATCCGCCCCGAGACCACCGAGACCGGCCCCGGAACCGGAGACCCCCGCCCCAAAACCAGGGACCCCCGTCCCGAGACCAGGGACCCCCGCCCCAAAACCAGGGACCCCCGCCCCAAAACCAGAGACCCCCGCCCAGGGTGTCCCCGGGGTGTCCCCGAGGTGTCCATCTCCTCCCCCAGGCTGCGGGGGGACCCCCCCTGAACCCCAAAATCCGCCCCGAGACCACCGAGACCGGCCCCGGAACCGGAGACCCCCGCCCCGAAACCGGGGACCCCCGCCCCGAGACCAGGGACCCCCGCCCCAAAACCAGGGACCCCCGCCCCAAAACCAGGGACCCCCGCCCAACCCGGTCCTGGGTGTTCCAGGGTGTCCCCAGGGTGTCCCCGAGGTGTCCATCTCCTCCCCCAGGCTGCGGGGGGACCCCACGTGAACCCCAAAATCCGCCCCGAGACCACCGAGACCGGCCCCGGAACCGGAGACCCCCGCCCCGGAACCAGGGACCCCCGCCCCAAAACCAGAGACCCCCGCCCCGAGACCAGAGACCCCCGCCCCGAGACCAGAGACCCCCCCCCAGGGTGTCCCCGAGGGTCCCGGGGTGTCCCCGAGGTGTCCAACTCTTTCCCCGGGCTGCGGGGGGACCCCACCTGAACCCCAAAATCCGACCCCGGAACCGGAGACCCCCGCCTCGAAATCAGAGACCTTCCCCGAACCCCAAAACCCACCCGGACCCCCTCCCCTCCGCCCCCAAAAAAAACCCCAAAAATCCACCCGGACCCCCAAAAAACTCCCCAAATCCTCCCGGACCCCCCCAAAAACACCCCCCAAACCTCCCCAGGGACCCCCAAATTCCCCCCCTAAAGGAGGCGGTGTTGGGGGAACCCCCAAATCTGGGGTCCCCAGACCCCAAAATTTGACCCCAAAATCCCCCAGGGACCCCCAAAATCCCCGGACCCCTCAAATCTCCCCAAAATCTCCCCAAACTCCCTCGGGGATCCCCTAAATCCGCCAGGGACCCCCCCAAAATCCCCCCAAAATCCCCTCGGGACCCCCAAAATTCCCCCCAAAACTCCCTCGGGACACCCCAAAATTCCCCAAATCAGCCCAGAACACCCCAAAATTCCTTTGAGACGCCCCAAAATTCCCCCCGGGACATCTCAAAATTCCTGGAATCGGGACCTGGATTGGACCCGGGATTGGGGCTGGGATCGGAACCGGGACGGAGACTGGGACTGGGATTGGGACCCGGATTGGGACCGGGATTGGAACCAGAACTGGAACCGGGACCACAACCGGGACCAGGATTGGAACTGGGATTTGGACCGAGAGCAGGACTGGGCTTGGGGCCAAGACTGGGACTGGAGCGGGATTGGAACCAGGATTGAGACTGGGACTGGGAGCGGGATCAGAACCGGAACAGGGCTGGGATCAGAACCGGGATCAGAACCGGGATGGGAACTGGAACGGGCATTGGGATCGGGATCAGAACCGGGACCGGGATCAGAACCGGGACCGGGATTGGAACCGGGATTGGGACTGGGACTGGAAGCCGGGACCGGGATCAGAACCAGGACTGAGACTGGGATCAGGACTGGGACCAGGATTGGGAATAGGATGGGGCGGGACCAGGATCAGAATCAGAACCGGGACTGGGACCGGGACTGGGGCCAGGCCAGGACTGGGACTGGGACTGGGACCAGTACTGGGATCACAGGCGGCACCGGGACTGGGACCGGGATTGGGCCCGGGATCAGAACCAGGGTGGGGCTGGGACCGGCACTGGGACCGGGACGGGTTCGGGACCAGGACCGGGATTGGGATAAAACCGGGATTGGGATCAGAACCAGGGCCGGGATTGGGATCAGGGCTGGGATTGGGATCAGGGCCGGGATTGGGATCAGGGCTGGGATTGGGATCAGGGCTGGGATTGGGATCAGAACCAGGGCCGGGATTGGGATCAGAACCGGGATTGGGATCAGAACCAGGGCTGGGATTGGGATCAGAACCGGGATTGGGATCAGAATCGGGATTGGGATCAGAACCGGGATTGGGATCACAACCAGGGCCAGGATTGGGATCAGAACCAGGATTGGGATCAGAACCAGGGCTGGGATTGGGATCAGAACCGGGACTGGGATCAGAACCAGGGCCGGGATTGGGATCAGGGCTGGGATTGGGATCAGAACCGGGATTGGGATCAGAACCAGGGCTGGGATTGGGATCAGAACCGGGATTGGGATCAGAACCAGGGCCGGGATTGGGATCAGAACCGGGATTGGGATCAGAACCAGGGCCGGGATTGGGATCAGAACCAGGGCTGGGATTGGGATCAGGGCTGGGATTGGGATCAGAACCGGGATTGGGATCAGAACCAGGGCTGGGATTGGGATCAGAACCGGGACTGGGATCAGAACCAGGGCCGGGATTGGGATCAGGGCTGGGATTGGGATCAGAACCGGGATTGGGATCAGAACCAGGGCTGGGATTGGGATCAGGGCTGGGATTGGGATCAGAACCGGGATTGGGATCAGAACCAGGGCCGGGATTGGGATCAGAACCAGGATTGGGATCAGAACCAGGGCTGGGATTGGGATCAGGGCTGGGATTGGGATCAGAACCGGGATTGGGATCAGAACCAGGGCCGGGATTGGGATCAGAACCGGGACTGGGATCAGAACCAGGGCCGGGATTGGGATCAGGGCTGGGATTGGGATCAGAACCGGGATTGGGATCAGAACCAGGGCTGGGATCGGGATCAGGGCTGGGATTGGGATCAGAACCGGGATTGGGATCAGAACCAGGGCTGGGATTGGGATCAGGGCTGGGATTGGGATCAGAACCGGGATTGGGATCAGAACCAGGGCCGGGATTGGGATCAGAACCAGGATTGGGATCAGAACCAGGGCTGGGATTGGGATCAGGGCTGGGATTGGGATCAGAACCGGGATTGGGATCAGAACCAGGGCTGGGATTGGGCCTGGGACTGGGACCGGGATTGGGCCCGGGATGGGGTCAGTGCCGGGGTCAGAACTGGGACAGGGTCGGGATCAGAACCGGGATTGGGACTGGAGGGGACGGAGGTTCCGGTACCGGAGGGGAGGGACCCAGCTGGGATTGGGACCGGGATTGGGATTGGGATTGGGACCGGGATTGGGACCAGGATGGGGATCAGAACCAGGACTGGGACCAGGACCAGCACTGGGACTGGGATCAGAACCAGGACCAGGATCGGAACCGGGATCAGGACTGGGACAGGGATTGGGAACAGGATGGGACTGGGACCAGGAGTGGGACCGGGATGGGGTCGGGATCAGAACCGAGATCAAGACTGGGATAGGACCGGGATTGGGATCAGGACCGGGATTGGGACCAGGACTGGGATTGGGATCAGGATTGAGACTGGGACTGGGAGCAGGATCAGAACCGGGACCGGGATTGGAATCAGGATTGGAACCGGGATTGGGACTGGGATTGGAGCCTGGGGCTGGGATCAGAACCGGGATCGGGATCAGAACCGGAATCGGCATCAGAACCGGGATCGGGACTGGGACAGGGATTGGAACCAGGATGGGACTGGGACCAGGAGTGGGACCGGGATGGGGTCGGGATCAGAACTGGGATCAAGACTGGGATAGGACCGGGATTGGGATCAGGACTGGGACGGGGATTGGGATTGGGACTGGGATTGGGAATAGGATGGAGCGGGACCAGGATCGGGATCAGAACCGGGACTGGGATCAGGACCAGGGTGGGGCTGGGGCCGGCATTGGGACAGGGATCCGGACTGGGATTGGGACTGGGATGAGGTTGGGATCAGAACCGGGATTGGGACTGCGACCAAGATTGGGACTGGGATTGGGACTAGGATTGGAACCCGGATTGGACCAAGACCAGGACTGGGACCGAGAGCAGGACTGGGATTAGGACCAAAACTGGGACTGGGACTGGGACTGGGACTGGGACTGGGACTGGGACCGGGATTGGGAATAGGACGGGGCGGGACCAGGATCAGGATCTGAACTGGCATCGGGACCGGGACCAGGACTGGGATGGGGCGGGACCAGGATCGGGATCAGAACCAGGACTGGGATCAGGACCAGGGTGGGGCTGGGGCCGGCATTGGGACTGGGATCCGGACTGGGATTGGGACTGGGATGGGGTTGGGATCAGAACCGGCATTGGGACTGCGACCAAGATTGGGACTGGGATTGGAACCGGGATTGGACCAAGACCAGGACTGGGACCGAGAGCAGGACTGGGATTAGGACCAAAACTGGGACTGGGACTGGGACTGGGATTGGAACCAGGATTGGGACTGGGATTGGAACCTGGGGCTGGGATGAGAACCATGATCGGGATTGGAACTGGGATCAGAACCGGCATTGGGACCGGGACCGGGATTGGGAATAGGATGGGGCAGGACCAGGATCGGAATCAGAAGCGGGATTGGAACCAGGATCAGAACCAGGCTGGGGCTGGGACTGGCACTGCGACCAGGACGGGTTCGGGGCCGGGATTGGGACTGGAATTGGGATCGGAACTGGGACTGGGCCCAGGATTAGGACCAGGATTGGGACCAGGACCAGCACTGGGACTGGGATCAGAACCAGGACCAGGATCGGAACCGGGATCGGGATCAGAACCGGAATCGGGATCAGAACCGGGATCAGGACTGGGACAGGGATTGGAACCAGGATGGGACTGAGACCAGGAGTGGGACTGGGATGGGGTCGGGATCAGAACTGGGATCAAGACTGGGATAGGACCGGGATTGGGATCAGGACTGGGACGGGGATTGGGATTGGGACCGGGATTGGGAATAGGATGGAGCGGGACCAGGATCGGGATCAGAACCGGGACTGGGATCAGGACCAGGGTGGGGCTGGGGCCGGCATTGGGACAGGGATCCGGACTGGGATTGGGACTGGGATGAGGTTGGGATCAGAACCGGGATTGGGACTGCGACCAAGATTGGGACTGGGATTGGAACTGGGATTGGACCAAGACCAGGACTGGGACCGAGAGCAGGACTGGGATTAGGACCAAAACTGGGACTGGGACTGGGAGTGGGATTGGAACCAGGATTGGGACTGGGACTGGGAGCGAGATCAGAACCGGGACAGGGCTGGGATCAGAACCGGGATCAGAACCGGGATGGGGACTGGAACGGGCACTGGGACCAGGATTGGAACCAGGATTGGGACTGGGATTGGAACCTGGGGCCGGGATGAGAACCATGATCGGGATTGGAACTGGGATCAGAACCGGCATTGGGACCGGGACCGGGATTGGGAATAGGATGGGGCAGGACCAGGATCGGAATCAGAAGCGGGATTGGAACCAGGATCAGAACCAGGCTGGGGCTGGGACCGGCACTGCGACCAGGACGGGTTCGGGGCCGGGATTGGGACTGGAATTGGGATCGGAACTGGGACTGGGCCCGGGATTAGGACCGGGATTGGGACCAGGACCAGCACTGGGACTGGGATCAGAACCAGGACCAGGATCGGAACTGGGATCGGGATCAGAACCGGAATCGGGATCAGAACCGGGATTAGGATCAAAACCGGGATCGGGACTGGGACAGGGACCAGGAGTGGGACCGGGATGGGGTCGGGATCAGAACTGGGATCAAGACTGGGATAGGACCGGGATTGGGATCAGGACTGGGACGGGGATTGGGATTGGGACCGGGATTGAGACTGGGACAGGGACCGGGATTGGGAATAGGACGTGGCGGGACCAGGATCAGGATCTGAACTGGCATCGGGACCGGGACCAGGACTGGGATGGGGCGGGACCAGGATCGGGATCAGAAACAGGACTGGGATCAGGACCAGGGTGGGGCTGGGGCCGGCATTGGGACTGGGATCCGGACTGGGATTGGGACTGGGATGGGGTTGGGATCAGAACCGGCATTGGTTCAGGACCGGGATCAGGACTGGGACCAGGACCAGCACTGGGATGGGGATCAGAACCAGGACCGGGATCAGAACCGGGATCGGGACTGGGACAGGGATTGGGAACAGGATGGGACTGGGACCAGCAGTGGGACCGGGATGGGGTCGGGATCAGAACCGGGACCAGGATGAGGTTGGGAATGGGACAGGATCGGGACCAGGATGGGATCGGGATCAGAACCGGGATCAAGACTGGGATAGGACTGGGATGGGGATCAGGACTGGGATTGGGACTGGTACTGGGACCCATTGCCAGTACCGGGACCTCCAGCCCTGCTGGTACCGGGACCCCATTACTGGTAGCGGGTCCCTCCCCTCCAGTACCGACACCTCCATCCCTGCCGGGCCCATCCCTGCCGATACCGAGACCTCATTGCCGGTACCGAGACCTCATTGCCGTCCCGGGGTCTCCATCCCCGTCCCGGGGTCTCCATCCCTGTACCGGGGTCTCCATCCCTGTACCGGGGTCTCCACCCCGTCCCGGGGTCTCCATCCCCGTCCCGGGGTCTCCATCCCTGTACCGGGGGTGTCCATCCCCGTCCCGGGGTCTCCATCCCGGTACCGGGGTCTCCATCCCTGTACCGGGGTCTCCATCCCCGTACCGGGGTCTCCATCCCCGTACCAGGGTCTCCATCCCCGTCCCGGGGTCTCCATCCCCGTACCGGGGTCTCCATCCCCGTCCCGGGGTCTCCATCCCCGTCCCGGGGTCTCCATCCCCGTACCGGGGTCTCCATCCCCGTACCGGGGTCTCCATCCCAGTACCGGGGTCTCCATCCCCGTCCCGGGGTCTCCATCCCGGTACCGGGGTCTCCATCCCCGTACCGGGGTCTCCATCCCAGTACCGGGGTCTCCATCCCTGTACCGGGGTCTCCATCCCTGTACCGGGGTCTCCATCCCCGTCCCGGGGTCTCCATCCCTGTACCGGGGTCTCCATCCCGGTCCCGGGGTCTCCATCCCTGTACCGGGGTCTCCATCCCCGTACCGGGGTCTCCATCCCCGTACCGGGGTCTCCATCCCCGTCCCGGGGTCTCCATCCCTGTACCGGGGTCTCCATCCCTGTACCGGGGTCTCCATCCCCGTCCTGGGGTCTCCATCCCTGTACCGGGATCTCCATCCCCGTCCCGGGGTCTCCATCCCTGTACCGGGGTCTCCATCCCAGTACCGGGGTCTCCATCCCCGTCCCGGGGTCTCCATCCCGGTACCGGGGTCTCCATCCCCGTCCCGGGGTCTCCATCCCGGTACCGGGGGTCTCCATCCCCGCCCGTCCCGGGGGTCTCCATCCCCGTCCCGGGGTCTCCATCCCCGTCCCGGGGTCTCCATCCCCGCCCGTCCCGGGGGTCTCCATCCCCGTCCCGGGGGTCTCCATCCCCGCCCGCGCCGTCCCCGCCCTCCCCGGTGCCGCCGGCGGTGCCGGTTCGGGGCTCGCCCCCCACTCACCATTTGAGGGGTTTGTGCAGAGCCGTGGCCATTTTGCGCCGCTCGGGGAGGGGGCGGCGGGGTTCGGCCCCCTCCTCCTCCTCCTCCTCCTCCTCCTCAGCCGCGGAACCCCCGGGGGTCCGCCCCGAACCCGCCGGGACCCCCGGGACCCCCGCCCGCCCCTCCCCCCCCGCTGCCGGTGCCCCCCGGGCCCCGCCGGTGCCGGCCAGGGGGGAGGGGAGGGGAGGGCGACGGGGCCGAGCGCCGGGACTACAACTCCCGGCGTGCCCCGCGCGGCGGCCATTGGGCGAGGGAGGTGTCAATCACCGTCCCGAAGGGGCGGGGCTAAAAGGGCGGGGCTCGCTCCTGTCATCGGCGTGGGGAGGGAGGTGGGGGAGCCCCGAGATCGCCCCCCCCGAAAATGCTCCGAAATCACCCCAAAAACCCCCGAAATCCGGTCACAAATCCCCCAGGGAGAGATCGCGGGACGGCCGGAACGCGCCGAGATGCCCAGAACCCCCAAATCACCCCAAAAATCCTCCCCAAAAATCCCCCCCAAAATCCCCCAAAATCCCCCCCAAAAATCCCGAAAATCACCCCAAAAATCCCCAAAGATCTCCCCGAAAAGTCCCCCCAAATCTCCCCCCAAATCCCCCCAAAATCCCCCAAAAATCCCGAAAATCACCCCAAAAATCCCCCAAGATCTCCCCCCAAAATCCCCCCAAATCTCCCCAAAAATCCCCCCAAAATCCCCCAAAATCCCCCCAAAAATCCCCCAAGATCTCCCCCAAAAATCCCCCGAAATCCCCCCAAAATCCCCAAAAATCCCCAAAAATCCCCCCCAAAATCCCGAAAATCACCCCAAAAATCCCCCAAATTCCCCCCAAAAATCCCCCAAATCACCCCGAAAAATCCCCAAAATTCCCCCCCAAAATCCCCAAAATCACCCCGAAAAATCGCCAAAATTCCCCCCAAAAATCCCCAAAATCACCCCGAAAAATCCCCAAAATTCCCCCAAATCACCCCGAAAAATCCCCAAAATCTCCACAAAAACCGCCGAAATTTGTCCAAAATCCCCCCAAATCCCCCCAAAATCCCCAGGGCGAGATCCCGGAATGGCCTGAAGGGTCCGAGATGCCCCAAAATCCCCAAAATCCCACCCAAAAATCCCCAAAATCCCAGGGTGGGATCCCGGAAGGGCCTGAACTCCCCGAGATCCCAAAAATCCCCCCAAAAATCCCCCAAATCCTCAAATCCTCCCCAAAATCTCCCTAAAATTCCCCTCAAAATCTGCCCCTAAATCCCCAAAATTTCCCCCGTTCCCCCCAAATCCCCCCAAATCCCCTCAGAGACCCCCCCAGAAACCCCCGAATTCCCCCGAATCCCCTCAAAGGCCACCGGAAATCCCCAAATTCCCCAAAATTCCCTCAAAATCCTCCCCGAAACTCCCAAATTCCCCCAAATCTCCCCAAAATTTCCTCAAAATCTGCCCCCAAAGTTCCCAAAATCCCCCCAAAATCTCCCCCAAATTCCCCCAAATTCTCCAAAATCCCCCAGAATTCCCCAAATCTCCCCAAATTCCCTCCAAAATTCCTCCCAGATCCTTCAAAATCCCCCAAATTCTCCAAATTCCCCAAAAATTCCCCGCGGCCCCTTTAAGGGGGGGGGGGCGCTGTTTCCATGGCAACGGCGGGGCTGGGGGGGGGGCGGGGGGGCAACGGCCCCGCCCGGCCCGGGAAAAATGGGGAAAAAACGGGGAAAATGGAAAAAATGGGATAAAACCGGGAAAAATGGGGGGAAAATGGGGAGAAAATGGGGAAAATTGGGGAAAAAATGGGGGAAAAAACGGGGGAAATGGGAAAAATGGGGAAAATGGGATAAAACCGGGAAAAATAGGGAAAACATGGGAAAAAAATGGGAAAAAATGGGGGAAAAACGGGGGAAATGGGAAAAAATGGGATAAAACCGGGAAAAATGGGGAAAAAATGTGGGAAAATGGGAAAAAATGGGGGGAAATGGGGGGAAAAAAGGGGGAAATGGGAAAAAATGGGTCAAATGGGATAAAACCGGGAAAAATGGGGAAAAAACCGGGAAGAAATGGGGGAAAATGGGGGAAAAAAACGGGGGAAATGGGAAGAAATGGGATAAAACCGGGAAAAACGGGGAAAAAATGGGGGAAAATGGGGGAAAAATGGGAAAAAATGCGGGGAAATGGGGGAAAAACGGGGGAAATGGGAAAAAAATGGGATAAAACCGGGAAAAACGGGGAAAAATGGGGGAAAATGGGAAAAAATGGGATAAAACCGGGAAAAACGGGGAAAAATGGGGGAAAATGGGAAAAAATGGGGGGAAAATGGGAAAAAATGCGGGGAAATGGGGGAAAAACGGGGGAAATGGGAAAAAATGGGTCAAATGGGATAAAACCGGTAAAAATGGGGAAAAAAACGGGAAGAAATGGGGGGAAATGGGGGGAAAACGGGGAAACTGGGAAAATTGGGAAAAAATTGGGATAAAACCGGGAGAAATGGGGAAAAAATGGGGGCAAATCAGGTAAAATGGGGAAAATGGGGAAAATAACGGGAAAAAGGGGGAAAACGGAGAAAAAACGGAAAAATGGGGAAAAAATGGGGAAAAACGGGGATAAATGGGGAAAATGGGGAAAAATGGAAAAAAAAACCAGGGGAAAATGGGGCAAAAAGGGAAAATGGGGGAAAACGGGGGAAAACGGGGGAAAATGGGGAAAAACGGAGAAAAAACAGGGGAAAATGAGGAAAAAATGGGGGGAAAACGGGAAAAATGGAAAAAAAACGGAAAAAATGGGGGGAAAAGGGGAAAATTAGGAAAAATGGGAAAAAGGAGACAAAACGGGGAAAAACCGGGAAAAACGGGGAAATGGGGGAAAAAACGGGAAAAATGGGGATAAACGGGAAAAATGGGGAAAACCGGGGAAAACCAGGGAAAAACGGGGGGAAAATGGGGAAAAATGAGGAGAAATGGGGAAAATTGGGAAAAAAACAGGGAAAGATGGGGAAAAATGGGGAAAAATGAGGAAAAAATGAGGAAAGAGGGGAAAATATGGGGAAAAAACGGGGGGAAAGGTGGAAAAAATGGGGGGAAATGGGAAAAAAAGAGGGAAAAACGCAGAAAAACGGGGGGACAAATGGGGAAAAATGGGGGAAAAAGGGGAAAAATGGGGAAAAAGCTGGAAAATGGGGGAATAGAGGGAAAAAATGAGAGAAAACGGGGGGAAAATATGGGGGAGAATGGGGGAAATGGAGAAATAATGAAAAAAAACCTGAAAAGGACAAAATTTGGGGATCCCCAAACCCCTGACCCCGCTGAGCCCCGCCCCCTCATGAATATGCAAATAGATCACCACCGCCCGACCCAGTGCGGCTCTGTAGCCATTGGCTGGAGGCATCATGAATATGCAAATTAAAAGAGCGACCTGCCCAACACTGCTCCGCATCTATTAACTGCCTCCTCATGAATATGCAAATCAAACCACCAAACCCCGCCCAGCACAGCGCAGCAGCCATTGGCTGGCGCCGCATGAATATGCAAATCAAAGCATTAAACCCCGCCCAGTGCAGCCCTGCACCCATTGGCTGGGAGCTTCATGAATATGCAAATTAACCCCCAATCCTCACCTGCCATAACCCCAGATTCATTGGCTGGTGGCCTCATGAATATGCAAATGAGCCGCACCCCCGTTTGTTCGCCCAACACCCTAAAACGGAGACCCCGCCCCCAAATTAACGCCCCCAAATCAGAATCCCCCCAAAAACCGGGAACAGCCCCCCAAAAATGGAATCCCCAAAAATGGAATCCCCAAAAATGGAATCTCCAAAATCTGAACCCCCAAAAACCGGGAACCGACCCCAAAAATGGAATCCCCAAAAATGGAATCCCCAAAATCTGAAACCCCGAATCAGAATCCCCCAAAACCGGGAACTGACCCCAAAAATGGAATCCCCAGAAATGGAATTCCCAAAATCTGAACCCCCAAAATCTGAACCCCCAAAAACCGGGAACAGCCCCAAAAATGGAATCCCCAAAAATGGAATTCCCAAAATCCGAACCCCAAAATCAGAATCCCCCAAAAACCGGGAACAGCCCCAAAAATGGAATCCCCAAAATCCGAACCCCCAAATCAGAATCCCCCAAAAACCGGGAACAGCCCCCCAAAAATGGAATCCCCAAAAATGGAATTCCCAAAATCTGAACCCCCAAAATCTGAACCCCCAAAAACCGGGAACCGACCCCAAAAATGGAATCCCCAAAAATGGAATTCCCAAAATCTGAACCCCCAAAATCGGAACCCCCAAAAACCGGGAACCGACCCCAAAAATGGAATCCCCAAAATCCGAACCCCCAAATCAGAATCCCCCCCAAAAACCCCGACTCCCAAACCAGGAACCCCCAAAATCCTAAACCCCCAGAAAAAGAACCCCCCAAAAATTCCAAACCCCCCAAAAAAATTCCAAAACCCCCCCAAAAATTCCAAAAACCCCCAAAAAATTCCAAAAAAAACCCCAAAAATTCCAAAAACCCCCAAAAATTCCAAAACCCCGGCCCCGATTTGGGGTCACACCCCCTTTATTGAGGACTCCGGGGCGTCTCTCGGACTTTGGGGTTTATCCCCGGATTTTTGGGGTTCCCCTCCGGGATTTTGGGGTTCCCCAGACCCCAAATTAACTCCAAACCCCCCAAAAAATCACAACTCCAACCCCAAATCCTCAGAAATTTTGGGGTCAAACCCCCTTTATTGAGGACTGGTGATTCTCCTCCAAATTTCCCATTTTCTCCCCCGGATTTTGGTTTTTTTTCCCCGGGATTTTGGGTTTTTTTCCCCGGGATTTTGGGTTTTTCCCTCTGGATTTTGGGTTTTTTCCCTCGGGATTTTGTTTTTTTTCCCCAGGATTTCAGGGTTTTCCCTCGGGATTTTTTTTTCCTCGGGATTTTGGGTTTTTCCCCGGGATTTCAGGGTTTTTCCTCGGGATTTTGTTTTTTTTTTCCTCGGGATTTTGTGTTTTTTCCCCGGGATTTCAGGGTTTTCCCTCTGGATTTTGGGTTTTTTCCCTCCGGATTTCAGGGTTTTCCCTCTGGATTTTGGGTTTTTTCCTCGGGATTTTGTGTTTTTCCCCAGGATTTCAGGGTTTTCCCTCGGGATTTTTTTTTCCTCGGGATTTTGGGTTTTTCCCTCGGGATTTTGGGTTTTTCCCCAGGATTTCAGGGTTTTCCCTCTGGATTTTGGGTTTTTTCCTCAGGATTTTGTGTTTTTCCCCGGGATTTCAGGGTTTTCCCTCGGGATTTTTTTTTCCTTCGGGATTTTGGGTTTTTCCCTCGGGATTTCAGGGTTTTCCCTCTGGATTTTGGGTTTTTTCCTCGGGATTTTGTTTTTTTTCCCCAGGATTTCAGGGTTTTCCCTCGGGATTTTTTTTTTTCCTCGGGATTTTGTTTTTTTTCCTCGGGATTTTGGGTTTTTCCCTCGGGATTTCAGGGTTTCTCCCCCGGATTTTGGGTTTTTTCCTCGGGATTTTGTGTTTTTTCCCCGGGATTTCAGGGTTTCTCCCCCGGATTTTGGGTTTTCCCCTCTGGATTTTGTGTTTTTTCCCTCGGGATTTTGGTTTTTTTCCCTCGGGATTTTTTTTTTTCCTCGGGATTTTGTGTTTTTCCCCAGGATTTTAGGTTTTTCCCTCGGGATTTTGCGTTTTCCCCTCGGGATTTCGGCGTTCCTCCCCCGGCTTTTGTTTTTTCTCCCCCGCGGGGGTTTTTGGGGCTGCCCCCCAGTACTCCTCGTAGACCCTCTGGAAGATCTCCCTGCAGCCCACGCGGCCCCCGAGGTGGGCGCAGGCCAGGAAGAGCCCCCCGAGTTTTCGGTGCAGGGCGTAGCTGGCCTCGGGGGGGGGGGCCCAGGCGACCCCCCAACATCTGGGGCAGGAGCCCCCCGACCCCCCGGGCCGTGCCCTGAACCCCGAAATCGAAGGGTTGGGGGCCCCAGAAAGGTTCCCCCAGCAGCAGCACGGCCCGGACGTGCAGGGATTCCATGGCCTGGAAAAAAAAAAAAAGAGGGAGAGATTTTTTTGGGGTGAAAAAAAAGGGGATTTTGGGGTCGGGAGGGGAGGGGGGGGGGGAAACATGGGGGTGGGGGGGAAAAGGCCCCGAAATTTTGGGGTGAGGGAAGGAAATTTGGGGGGAAAAACCCAAAATTTGGGGGTGAGGGAAGGAAATTTGGGGGGGAAAGAAACCCGAAAATTTGGGGGAGAAATCCAAAATTTTGGGGAAGGAAAAATTCCAAAATCTGGGGGGAAAAAAAACCAAAATTTGGGGTGAGGGAAGGAAATTTGGAGGGAAAACCCAAAATTTGGGGTGAGGGAAGGAAATTTGGGGGGAAAAACCCAAAATTTGGGTGAAAAAAACCCCAAAACTTGGGGCAAAAAACTTTCCAAGATTTGGGGGGAAAACCCCCAAACTTGAGGAAAAAAACCCCAAAATTTGGGGAAAAAAAATTCCAAAATTTGAGGAAAAGAATCCAAAATTTGGGGGAGAATACCGCAAAATTTGGATGAGGGATGGAAATTCGGGGAGAAAACCCCAAAAGTTTGGGGAAAAAAATTCCAAAATTTGGGGTGAGGGACGGAAATTTGGGGGGAAAAACCCAAAATTTGGGGTGAGGGAAGGAAATTTGGGGGGAAAACCCAAAATTTGGGGTGAGGGAAGGAAATTTGGGGGGAAAACCCAAAATTTGGGGTGAGGGAAGGAAATTTGGGGGGAAACCCCAAAATTTTGGGGTGAGGGAAGGAAATTTGGGGGGAAAAACCCAAAATTTGGGTGGAAAACCCCAAAATTTGGGTGGAAAAAACCCCAAAATTTGGGGCAAAAAACTTTCCAAGATTTGGGGGAAAAACCCCCAAATTTGAGGAAAAAAACCCCAAAAGTTTGGGGAAAAAAATTCCAAAATTTGGGGTGAGGGAAGGGAATTTGGGGGGGAAAGAAACCCGAAAATTTGGTGGAGAAATCCAAAATTTTGGGGAAGGAAAAATTCCAAAATCTGGGGGAAAAAAAACCCCAAAATTTGGGGTGAGGGAAGGAAATTTGGGGGGAAAAACCCAAAATTTGGGGTGAGGAAGGAAATTTGGGGGAAAACCCCCAAAATTTTGGGGAAAAAAATTCCAAAACTTTTGGGGAAAAAAATCCAAAATCTTTGGGGAAAAAAACCCAAAATTTGGGGGTGAAGGAAGGAAATTTGGGGAGAAAACCCCAAAATTTTGGGGGAAAAAATTCCAAAATTTGGGGGAAACAAAATTCCAAGATTTGGGGGAAAAAAACCCAAAATTTGAGGAAAAAAACCCCAAAATTTGAGGAAAAAAACCCAAAATTTGGGGGTGAAGGAAGGAAATTTAGGGAGAAAACCCAAAATTTTGGGGAAAATACCCCAAAATTTGGGGGAAAAAGGCCAAAATTTGGGGTGAGGGAAGGAAATTTGGGGAGAAAACCCAAAATTTTTGGGAAAAAAATCCATTATTTTGGGGAAAAAAAATCCAAAATATGGGGAAAAAAAAATCCAAGATTTGGGGGAAAAAACCCCAAAATTTGAGGAAAAAACCCCAAAATTTGGGGGTGAAGGAAGGAAATTTAGGGAGAAAACCCCCAAAATTGGGGGAAAAAAACCCCAAAATTTGGTTGAGGGAAGGAAATTTGGGGAAAAAACCCGAAAATTTGGGTGAGGGAAGGAAATTTGGGGAAAAATCCCCAAAATTTGGGGAAAACCCCCCAAAATGGGGAATAAAAAAGCCCCAAAACTGGTTTTTTTTTGCCCCGATTCTCACCTTGGACTCGAAGCCCGTCAGGAATTTCAGGTCCCGGGATTTCCTCAGGATTTTCTCCTCGTCCTTGTCGGCGGCGGCCCGGATCACCTGGAACCCCCCAAATCCACAATTTTCTCCCCAAATTTCACCTTTTTCACCCAAATTTAACTTTTTTTTTTTTTGCACATAAATCCCGGGGTTTTTTTTTCTGATTTTTTTTCCCCGTCAAAATTCCCGCAAAATGTTCCGGAAATCCCCAAAAATTAAAATCCCGCAAAATTAAACTTTCCTCAAACCCTCTCAAAATTTCCACAAAACCACCCCAAAAAATCCCCCCAAATCCAACAAAAATCCCCCAAAATTCCACAAATTTAAAAAAAAAATCCCACAAAATCCCTGTTTTCTCCCCATTTTCCCATTTCCCTCCAATTTTTCCCTCATTTTTCCCCATTTTTCCCCATTTTTTCCCCATTTTTCCTATTTCCCTCATTTTTTTTCATTTTCCCTATTTTCCCTCATTTTTTTCCCATTTCCCCCCCATTTTTTCCAGTTTTTCCCAATTTTTTCCCATTTTCCCCCGTTCTGTCCCCATTTCCCTCCTCTTTTCCCCCAATTTTCCCCCATTTTTTCCCAATTTTCTCCACTTTTCCCCTTTTTTCCCATTTTTTCCCTTTTTTTCCCCCTTTTCCTCCCCATTTCCCCATTATTTTCCTATTTTTCCCGTTTTCTCCAATTTTCCCCATTTTTTCCCAATTTTATCCCATCTTTCACCATTTTCCCCATTTCCCCCATTTTCCCAATTTTCCCCAATTTTTTCCCATTTTTTCCCCATTTTTCCCATTTTTTCCCCATTTTTCCCCATTTTTCCCCAATTTTTTCCCATTTTTCTCCTCTTTTTCCCATTTTCCCCCATTTCCCCCCATTTTTCCCGTTTTCCCCCATTTTTCCCCAATTTTCTCCCACTTCCCCATTTTTCCCCATTTTCCCCCAATTTTTTCCCGTTTTTTTCCCATTTTTTCCCAATTTTTCCCATTTTTCTCCTCTTTTCCCCATTTTCCCCCATTTTCCTCCCATTTTCCCCCATTTTTCCCCAATTTTTTCCCATTTTTCCGCAATTTTTTCCCATTTTTCCCCATTTTTCCCCATTTTTCCCCATTTTTCCCCATTTTTTTCCCGTTTTCCCCCGTTTTTCCCCCATTTCCCCCACCTCGATGTAGTGGTCGGTGAATTCCCGCTCAAACTCTCGGCACGCCCCGAAATCCAACAGCGTCACCTGGGGAGACCCAAAAACCTCCAAATTCGGGGCTGAGGATGGAGGAAACCCCCCAAAAATCCCCCCAAAACCCCCCAAAATCCGCCCCAAATCCCCCCAAAAATCCCAAAAAAAACCCTCATAAAAATCTGCCCCAAATCCCAAAAAAAATCCCCCCAAAATCCCCCAAAAAACCTCATAAAAATCCCCCCAAAATCTGCCCCAAATCTCACAAAATCCCCCCGAAAATAATTTAAAAAATCCCCGAAAATCCCCCCAAAAATCTGCCCCGAATCCCTCAAAAACCCCTCAAAAAATCCCACAAAAATAAAAAAAAACCCACAAAAATTCCACCCTAAATCCCAAAAAATCCCCCCAAAAAACCCCCCAAAATCTGCCCCAAATACCCCTAAAATCCCCCCAAAATCCCCCAACTCTCCCAAAATTCCCAGATACCCCCAAAACCCACCATGAAATCCCCCAAACCTTCTCAAAATCCCCCCAAAATTCCTCAAAACTCCCCCAAATCCCCCCAAAATCTCCCCAAATTCCCCCAAACTCCCCAAATCCCCCCCAAAACTTCACCAACATTCCCCAAACTCCCCAAAATTCAGATTTTTTGGGCTATTTTTGGCTCTGACCCCTTAAAACCCCCTTAAAATCCCACTTAAAATTCCCTTAAAACCCCCTTAAAATCCCCTTAAAATCCACCCAAAATTCACTTTAAATCCCCTTAAAATCCCCCAAAAATCACTTAAAATCCCCCCAAATCCATTCAAAATGCCCCAAAATCCCCCAAATTTCCCCCAAACTCCTCCAACATCCCCGAACTCCCCAAAATTCGGGTTTTTCGGGCTGTTTTTGGCTCCGAGGCTCGTAGAGTGAATTGGCCCAGCTGGGGTTGGGGCAGGGACCCCAAAATCCTCCCAAATCCCCCCAAAATCCCCCAAAATCCATTAAAACCCCCTTAAAAATCCACTTTAAATCTCCCTAAAATCCACCTAAAATCCCCTTAAAATCCCCTTTAAATCTCACCTAAAATTCCACTTAAATTTCCCTTTAAATCCCCTTAAAAATCTCCTTAAAATCCACTTTAAAATTCCCTTTAAATCCACTTAAAACCCCTTTAAAATCCCCTTAAAATCCCCTTTAAAATTCCCTCTAAATCCACTTTGAATCCACTTAAAATCCCTTTAAAACCCCCTTAAAATCCACTTAAAAATTCCCTTTAAATCCACTTAAAACCCCTTTAAAATCCCCTTAAAATCCCATTTAAAATTCCCTTTAAATCCACTTAAAACCCCTTTAAAATCTCCTTTAAAATCCCCTTAAAATTCACCCAAAATTCACTTTAAATCCCAAAAAATCACTTAAAATCCCATTTAAAATTCCCTTTAAATCCCCTTAAAACCCCTTTAAAACCCCATTTAAAACCCCCTTAAAATCCCCTTAAAATCCACCCAAAATTCACTTTAAATCCCCTTAAAATCCCCCAAAAATCACTTAAAATCCCCCCAAATCCATTCAAAATGCTCCAAAATCCCCCAAATTTCCCCCAAATTTCCCAAAATTCGGGTTTTTGGGCTGTTTTGGGCGCTGACCGTGTGGCTCTGAGGCTCGTAGAGGAAATTGGCCCAGTTGGGGTCGCTCTGCATGAAGCGGAACTGGAAAAGCTCCAGGAGGCAAAGGCGGAGCAGCTGCGAGCAGATCTGGGCGGGAAAGGGTTAAACCCGGGAAAATTTGGGGGGGGGGTTGGGAACATTCCCAAAATTTTCCCGGGTCTCAAAATTCCCCCCCCAAAAAAATCCTCAAAAATCCGCAAGAAATCCACCCGAAAATTAAAAAAATAAAATAAAAGAAAAAACAAAATTAAAAGAAAATCCCGAAAATTTAAAAGAAAAAAATAAATCAACGAAGCCCCTTTGAAATCCCAAAATCCCCGGAATTTGGGGGTAAATCTCCCCAAATCTGCCCAAACTTCCCCAAAATCCCCAAAATTTTGGGATCCCGCCTCTCAAGGACCCCAAAATCCCCCAAATCCCCCCAAATTTCAGGGTCTCACCCCAAAATCCCCCCGTAACCTCCCCAAAATCTCCCAAAATTCCCCCCAAACCCCCAAAATCCCCCAAATTCCCCCCAAACCCCCAAATTCCCCAAATTTTCCCCAAAACTCCCCAAATTTTCCCCGAAATTCCCCAAAATTCCCCCCAAAAATCCCCCAAATCCCTCCGAATTTTGGGTCCCACCTCCAAAAATCCCCCAAATTTTTGGGATTTCACCCCCAAAACCCCCCGAAAATTCCCCAAACCTCCCCAAATCCCCCCAAAATCCCCCCAAAGACCCCCCAAACCCACCCATATTCCCCCAAATTCCCAAAGATTCCCCAAATTTTCCCCAAAATTCCCCCAAATTAAAAAATGAATCCCCCCAAAATCCCCCAAATTCCCAAAAATCCCAAATTTTCCCCCAAAACTCCCCCGAAACCCCCAAATTTTGGGCCCCACCCCCCAAATCCCCCAGGTTTCGGGTCCCACCTCCCAAAACCCCCCAAATTTTGGGATTTTCCCCCCCCGAACCCCCCAAATTTCGGGTCCCACCTCCCAAAACCCCCCAAATTTTGGGATTTTCCCCCCCCGAACCCCCAAATTTCGGGTCCCACCTCCCAAAAATCCCCCAAATTTCGGGTCCCACCCCCCAAATCCCCCAGGTTTCGGGTCCCACCCCCCAAAACCCCCCAAATTTCGGGTCCCACCTCCCAAAACCCCCCAAATTTCGGGTCCCACCTCCCAAAACCCCCCAAATTTTGGGATTTTCCCCCCCCAAGCCCCCCAAATTTTGGGTCCCACCTCCCAAAACCCCCCAAATTTTGGGATTTTCCCCCCCCAAACCCCCAAATTTCGGGGTCCCCCCCCCAAACCCCCCAAATTTTGGGATTCCCCCCCCGAACCCCCAAATTTCGGGTCCCACCTCCCAAAAATCCCCCAAATTTCGGGTCCCACCTCCAAAAATCCCCCAAATTTTTGGGATTCCCCACCCCAAACCCCCAAATTTTGGGTCCCACCTCCCAAAAATCCCCCAAATTTTGGGATTTTCCCCCCCCAAACCCCCCAAATTTTGGGATTTCCCCCCCCCGAACCCCCCAAATTTCGGGTCCCACCTCCCAAAACCCCCCAAATTTTGGGTCCCACCTCCCAAAACCCCCCAAATTTTGGGATTTTCCACCCCCGAACCCCCCAAATTTCGGGTCCCACCCCCCGAACCCCCCAAATTTTGGGATTTTCCCCCCCCGAACCCCCAAATTTTGGGGTCCCACCTCCCAAAATCCCCCAAATTTTGGGTCCCACCCCCCAAAACCCCCCAAATTTTGGGATTTTCCACCCCCGAACCCCCCAAATTTCGGGTCCCACCTCCCAAAACCCCCCAAATTTTGGTCCCACCCCCCAAAACCCCCCAAATTTTGGGATTTTCCCCCCCCAAACCCCCAAATTTCGGATCCCACCTCCCAAAACCCCCCAAATTTTGGGATTTTCCCCCCCCGAACCCCCAAATTTCGGGTCCCACCTCCCAAAACCCCCCAAATTTTGGGATTTTCCCCCCCCAAACCCCCAAATTTCGGGCCCCACCTCCCAAAACCCCCCAAATTTTGGGATTTTCCCCCCCCCAAACCCCCAAATTTCGGGCCCCACCTCCCAAAACCCCCCAAATTTTTGGGATTCCCCCCGAACCCCCAAATTTCGGGTCCCACCCCCCGAACCCCCCAAATTTTGGGATTTCCCCCCCCGAACCCCCAAATTTTGGGGTCCCCACCTCCCAAAATCCCCCAAATTTTGGGGTCCCCCCCCGAATCCCCCAAATTTTGGGTCCCACCTCCCAAAACCCCCAAATTTTTGGGATTCACCCCCGAACCCCCAAATATCGGGTCCCACCTCCCAAAACCCCCCAAATTTTGGGGTCCCCCCCCCGAATCCCCCAAATTTCGGGTCCCACCTCCCAAAATCCCCCAAATTTTGGGATTTTCACCCCCCCGAACCCCCAAATTTCGGGTCCCACCCCCCAAACCCCCCAAATTTTGGGATTTTCCCCCCCGAACCCCCAAATTTCGGGTCCCACCTCCCAAAACCCCCAAATTTTGGGGTCCCCCCCCCCCGAACCGCCCAAATTTTGGGGTCCCACCTGCCAAACCCCCCAAATTTTGGGATTTTCACCCCGAACCCCCAAATTTCGGGTCCCACCTCCCAAAAATCCCCCAAATTTTGGGTCCCCACCCCCCAAAACCCCCAAATTTTGGGGTCTCCCCCCCGAACCCCCAAATTTCGGGTCCCACCTCCCAAAATCCCCCAAATTTTGGGATTTTCCCCCCCCCAAACCCCCAAATTTCGGGTCCCACCCTCCGAACCCCCCAAATTTTGGGGTCCCACCTCCCAAAACCCCCCAAATTTCGGGTCCCACCCCCCGAACCCCCCAAATTTTGGGATTTTCCCCCCCCCAAACCCCCCAAATTTTGGGATTTTCCCCCCCCGAACCCCCAAATTTCGGGTCCCACCTCCCAAAAATCCCCCAAATTTTGGGATTCCCCAGCCCGAACCCCCCAAATTTTGGGATTTTCCCCCCCCTGAACCCCCAAATTTCGGGTCCCACCTCCCAAAAATCCCCCAAATTTCGGGTCCCACCTCCAAAAATCCCCCAAATTTTTGGGATTCCCCACCCCAAACCCCCAAATTTTGGGATTTTCCCCCCCCCAAACCCCCAAATTTCGGGTCCCACCCCCCAAACCCCCCAAATTTTGGGATTTCCCCCCCCGAACCCCCAAATTTCGGGTCCCCGCTCACCTGGTCGCGCCTCTCCTGGCTCAGGTGCCGGCAGCGCTCCAGGGGCTCGCCCCGCCCCCACTCGGTGCACAGCACGCGGCGCGAGCTCAGCGCCGGCACCACCCCCGGCACGCGGAAAAACGGGTCCGAGCTCAGCAGGGACCTGGGAAAATCCCAAAAAATAATAAATCCCAAAAATTCCCACCAAAAAACCCCAAAAAATCCGGGTAGAAACGGCCAAAATCCGATAAAAATCCCGTTGAAAACGGCCAAAATCTCATTAAAAACGACCCAAATCCCACGAAAATCCCGGAAAAACCATCCCCAAAATATCCTAAATCACGAATCCCAAAAAATTCCACCCAAAACCATCAAAACCCTCCCAAAAAATCCGGGTAGAAATGGCCAAAATCCGATAAAAATCCCGGAAAAACCATCCCCAAAATATCCTAAATCACGAATCCCAAAAAATTCCACCCCGAATTCCCCCAAAATTCCGAAAAAATCCCATTTAAAACGGCCAAAATCCGACAAAAATCCCATTAAAGTGGGATTTTTGTGAGTTTTTGTGATTCCCAAAAATCCCCCAAAATTTAAAAACCTCCAAAATCCCTGGAAAACCGCTCCTAAAAATGTCCCAAAACCGCTCTAAAACCCCCTAAAACCGCCCCAAAAATCCCCCAAAATCCCCCAAAATTGCCCCCAAAATCCCCCAAAATCCCAAAAAAGCCCCAAACCCCCCAAATTTGCCGGAATGTTGGGAATTTTGGGGGGATTTTCGGGAACCGACCGGAATTTCTGGGTGCTCCGGGCCTCCCTGCGATAGTCGCACTCGAGCTCGAGCTCGCGCTGCAGCGCCCGCAGGGACTGCGCCGCAAACAGCCCTGAGGATTTGGGGTGAGAAACGGGGATTTTGGGAAAAAACCAAAAACGGGAATTTGGGGGGAAAAAACCGGGAATTTGGGGGGGGAGTTGGGGAGGAAAATCGGAGGTTTTGGGGGAAAATTTGGGGGTTTTGGGGGAAAAATTGGGGGATTTGGGGGGAAATTTGGGGGTTGGGGAGGGAAAGAAATGGGGAATGGGGTGAAAAAACGGGATTTGGGGGGAAAAAATGGGAATTTGGGAAAAATGGAATTTAGAGGGGGAAAATGCGAATTTTGGGAGAAATGGGATTTGGGGGAAAATTGGGAATTTTGGGGAGGAAATGGGAGGTTGGGGGAAAAAATGGGGATTTGGGGGGAATTGGGATTTTTGGGAGGGAAAAAAATGGAGTTTGGGGGAAAATAGGGAATTTGGGGGGAAAATAGGGAATTTTGGGGGGGAAATAGGGAATTTTGGGGAAATGGGATTTGGGGAAAAAAATGGGGATTTTGGGAAGGAAAGAAATGGGAAATGAGGTGAAAAAATGGGATTTGGGGGAAAATTGGGAATTTGGGAAAAATGGAATTTAGAGGGGGAAAATGCGAATTTTGGGGAAAATGGGATTTGGGGGAAAATGGGGAATTTTGGGGGGGAAATGGGGAATTTTGGGGAAAAAATGGAGAATTTGGGGGAAAATTTGGGGTTTGGGGAGGGAAAGAAATGGGGAATGGGGTGAAAAAACGGGATTTTGGGGAAAATCGGGAATTTGGGGGGAAAATGGGATTTGGGGGGAAAAACGGGGGATTTGGGGAAAAATTGGGAATTTTGGGGGGAAATAGGGAATTTTGGGGAAAAATGGGAAATTTGGGGAGAAAGAGGGAACTTGGGGTGATTTGGGCTGATTTGGGGCGATTTTCAGGTTATTTTGGTTGATCTGGGGCTGATTTTGCGCCGATTTTTGGGCTGATTTTGGGGGATTTTGGGCTGATTTTGAGTTTATTTTGGGCTGATTTGGGGGTGATTTTGGGAGGATTTTTGGCTGATTTTTGGCTGATTTTGGGCTGATTTTCAGGTGATTTTGGGGCTGACTTTGGGCTGATTTTTGGGTCGATTTTGGGGCTGATTTTGGGGCTGATTTTGGGCTGATTTTTGGGCTGATTTCGGGCTGATTTCGGGCTGATTTTGGGCTGATTTGGGGGCGATTTGGGGCTGATTTTGGGCTGAATTGTGCCTGATTTTCAGCTGATTTTGGGCTGATTTTTGGGCTGATTTTGGGCTGATTTTTGGGCTGATTTGGGGGCGATTTGGGGCTGATTTGGGGCTGATTTTTGGGCTGATTTTGGGCTGATTTGCGGGTGATTTTGGGGCTGATTTGGGGTCGATTTTGGGGCTGATTTGGGGGCGATTTGGGGCTGATTTTGGGCTGAATTGTGCCTGATTTTTGGGCTGATTTTGGGGTGATTTTGCGCTGATTTTGGGCTGATTTTCAGCTGATTTTGGGCTGATTTGCGGGTGATTTTGGGGCTGATTTGGGGGCGATTTGGGGGCGATTTTGGGCGGATTCGGCACCTTTGGGCAGGCCGGGGCTGAGGCTCAGCACCATCAGGAGATTCTCGATGTCGCTGCTGATGCTGCGGGCGACGCCCGGGTACTGCAGGGGGGGCCAAAAATCACCAAATTCACCAATTCCGGCCCGAATTCCCAAATTTCCAACCTCAATTCCCCAAATCCCAACCCAAGATTCCAAGTTCCGGCCCAAATCCCCGAGTTTCCACCCCTTTGTCCCGAATTCCCCCTCACTGACCCTCAAGTTCCAGCCCAGATCCCAAAAATTCCCCCCAAATCCCCCCCAAATTCCAAAAGAATTCCCCAAAAAAATCCCCAAAATCCCTCCCCAAAATCCCCCCAAATTCCCGAAATTCCCCAGAAATTCTCCCCCAAAATCCCCCCAAATTTCTAAAAATTCCCCCAAAATTCCCCCCAATCCCCCAGAAATTCCCCCCAAATCCAAAAAATTCCCCCCAAATCCCCCCAAATTCCCGGAAATTCCTCGAAATTCCCCCAAATCCCTCCAAGTTTCCCAAAAATCCCCCCAAAAATCCTCTAAAATTCCCCCCAAAAATTCCCCCAAAATCCCGAAAAATACCCCTGAAATCCCCTAAATCCCCCCAAAAATTCCCCCAAATCCCCCCAAATTCCCCCAAAATCCCCAATAATCCTCGAACATCCCAAAAAAATTCCCCCAAAATCCCCCCAAATTCCCCCAAAAATCCCCAAAAATTCCCAAAAAATCCCCCAAAATTCCCAAAAAAATCCTCTAAAATTCCCCCAAATACCCCAAATCCCCCCCAAATCCCCCAAAATTCCCAAAAAATCCCCCAGATCCCCCAAAATTCCCCAAAAATCCTCTAAAATCCCCCCAAACTCCCCAAATCCCCCCAAAATCCCCAAAAATTCCCCCAAAATCCCCCGAAATCCCCCCAAATTCCCAAAAAATCCCCCAAAATCCCCCAAAAATCCTCTAAAATCCCCCCCAATTCCCCAAATCCCCCCAAAATCCCCAAAAAATCCCCCAAATCCCCCAAAATTCCCAAAAAATCCCCCAAAATCCCCCCAAATTCCGAAAAAATCCCCCAAAATCCCCAAATCCCCTAAAAATCCTCTAAAATCCCCCCAAATTCCCCAAATCCCCCCAAAATTCCAAAAAAATCCCCCCAAATCCCCAAAAATTCCCCAAAAAATCCTCTAAAATCCCCCCAAATTCCCCAAATCCCCCCCAAAATTCCCCCAAAATCTCCCCGAATTCCCCAAAATCCCCCCAAATCCCCCCCAAATCCCCCCAAACTCCAGGTTTTCCCCCCACCTGGACCTTGATGGCGACGTCGGTGCCGCAGCGCAGCCGCCCCCGATGCACCTGCCCCAGGGACGCCGCCGCCACCGGCGCCTCCCCGAATTCCTGCAGCTGCTCCCGCCAGCCCGCGCCCAGCTCCGCGTCCAGAACCGCCTGGGGACACCGGATTCCCGGACAAATCCAAGAATTCCCCCAAAAAATCCCCGTGAAAATCCCATAAAATGTCGTAAGCCAGCAAAAAAAACCGCGTTAAAATCCCATTAAAATCCCATTTAAAATCCCATAAAAATCCCATTAAAAATCCCAATAAAATTCCATTAAAATTCCAATAAAAATCCCATTAAATCCCAATAAATCCCAAAAAATCCCAGAAAAATCCCATTAAAAATCCCATTAAAATCCCAATAAAAATCCCATTAAAATTCCATTAAAATCCAATAAAATCCCAATAAAAATCCCATTAAAATCCCAATAAAAATCCCAATAAAAATCCCATTAAAACCCCAATAAAATCCCATTAAATCC
>NW_027095092.1:0-35450 GCF_029207755.1 Chamaea fasciata | reverse complement strand
TCCCCTAGGTGTCCCTGGGGGTGCCCCGGCTGTCCCCTAGGTGTCCCTGGGGGTGCCCTGGGTGTCCCTGGGGGTGCCCCTGGCTGTCCCCTAGGTGTCCCAGGGAGTGCCCTGGCTGTCCATAGGGTGCCCAGGCTGTCCCCTGGGTGTCCCTGGGGTGCCCTGGCTGTCCTCTAGGTGTCCCTGGGGGTGCCCTGCCTGTCCTCTACGTGTCCCTGGGGGTGCCCTCGCTGTCCCTGGGGTGCCCTGGCTGTCCCCTAGGTGTCCCAGACGACCCCCTCTCTGTCCTCTAGGTGTCCCTGGGGGTGCCCTGCCTGTCCCCTAGGTGTCCCTGGGGGTGCCCTGGGTGTCCCTGGGGGTGCACAGCGTGTCCCTGGGGTTCCCTGGCTCTCCCCTAGGTGTCCCTGGGGGTGCCCTGGGTGTCCCTGGGGGTGCACAGGGTGTCCCTGGGGTTCCCTGGCTGTCCCCAAGGTGTCCCTGGGGAGGCCCTGGCTGTCCCCTAGGTGTCCCTGGGGGTGCCCTGGCTGTCTCTGGGGTGCCCTGGGGGTGCCCTGGGTGTCCCTGGGGGTGCACAGGGTGTCCCTGGGGTTCCCTGGCTGTCCCCTAGGTGTCCCTGGGGGGGGCCCTGGCTGTCCCCTAGGTGTCCCTGGGGGTGCCCTGGCTGTCCCTGGGGGTGCACAGGGTGTCCCTGGGGTGCCCTGGATGTCCCTGGGGGTGCACAGGGTGTCCCTGGGGTTCCCTGGCTGTCCCGTACGTGTCCCTGGGGATGCCTTGGAGGTCCCCTAGGCGTCCCTGGGGGGGCCCTGGATGTCTCCTAGGTGTCCCTGGGGGTGCCCTGCCTGTCCTCTACGTGTCCCTGGGGGTGCCATCGCTGTCCCTGGGGTGCCCTGGCTGTCCCCTAGGTGTCCCTGGGGACGCCCTGTCTGTCCTCTAGGTGTCCCTGGGGGTGCCCTGCCTGTCCCCTAGGTGTCCCTGGGGATGCCCTGGGTGTCCCTGGGGGTGCACAGTGTGTCCCTGGGGTTCCTTGGCTGTCCCGTACGTGTCCCTGGGGGTGCCCTGGAGGTCCCCCAGGTGTCCCTGGGGGTGCCCTGGGTGTCCCTGTGGGTGCCCTGGCTGTCCCTACGTGTCCCTGGGGTGCCCTGGGTGTCCCTGGGGTGCCCTGGGGCGCCCTGCCTGTCCCCTAGGTGTCCCTGGGGGTGCCCTCGCTATCCCTAGGCTGCCCTGGCTGTCCCCTAGGTGTCCCTGGGGGTGCCCTGCTTGTCCCCTAGATGTCCTTGGGGGTGCCCTGGCTGTCCCTAGGGTGCCCTGGCTGTGCCCTGGGTGTCCCTGGGTGTGCCCTGGGTGTCCCTGGGGGTGCACAGGGTGTCCCTGGGGTTCCCTGGCTGTCCCCTAGGTGTCCCTGGGGGTGCCCTGGCTGTCTCTGGGGTGCCCTGGGGGTGCCCTGGGTGTCCCTGGGGGTGCACAGGGTGTCCCTGGGGTGCCCTGGCTGTCCCCTAGGTGTCCCTGGGGGTGCCCCGGCTGTCCCCTAGGTGTCCCTGGGGGTGCCCTGGGTGTCCCTGGGGGTGCCCCTGGCTGTCCCCTAGGTGTCCCTGGGAGTGCCCTGGCTGTCCATAGGGTGCCCTGGCTGTCCCCTGGGTGTCCCTGGGGTGCCCTGGCTGTCCTCTAGGTGTCCCTGGGGGTGCCCTGCCTGTCCTCTACGTGTCCCTGGGGGTGCCCTCGCCTCTCCTGCGGTGCCCTGGCTGTCCCCTAGGTGTCCCAGAGGACCCCCTGTCTGTCCTCTAGGTGTCCCTGGGCGTGCCCTGCCTGTCCCCTAGGTGTCCCTGGGGGTGCCCTGGGTGTCCCTGGGGGTGCACAGCGTGTCCCTGGGGTTCCCTGGCTCTCCCCTAGGTGTCCCTGGGGATGCCCTGGGTGTCCCTGGGGGTGCACAGGGTGTCCCTGGGGTTCCCTGGCTGTCCCCAAGGTGTCCCTGGGGAGGCCCTGGCTGTCCCCTAAGTGTCCCTGGGGGTGCCCTGGCTGTCTCTGGGGTGCCCTGGGTGTCCCTGGGGGTGCACAGGGTGTCCCTGGGGTGCCCTGGCTGTCCCCTAGGTGTCCCTGGGGGTGCCCTGGCTGTCCCTGGGAGTGCCCCGGCTGTCCCCTAGGTGTGCCTGAGGTGCCCTACCTGTCCTCTTGGTGTCCCTGGGGGTGCCCTGGCTGTCCCCTCGGTGGCCCTGGGGGTGCCCTGGCTGTCCCTAGGGTGCCCTGGCTGTCCCTTAGGTGTCCCTGGGTGTGCCCTGGGTGTCTCTGGGGTGCCCTGCCTGTCCCCTAGGTGTCCCTGGGGGTGCCTTGGGTGTCCCTGGGGGTGCAGAGGGTGTCCCTCGGGTTCCCTGGCTGTCCCCTAGGTGTCCCTGGGGGGGCCCTGGCTGTCCCCTAGGTGTCCCTGGGGGTGCCCTGGCTGTCCCTGGGGGTGCACAGGGTGTCCCTGGGGTTCCCTGGCTGTCCCGTACGTGTCCCTGGGGATGCCTTGGAGGTCCCCTAGGCGTCCCTGGGGGGGCCCTGGATGTCTCCTAGGTGTCCCTGGGGGTGCCCTGCCTGTCCTCTACGTGTCCCTGGGGGTGCCATCGCTGTCCCTGGGGTGCCCTGGCTGTCCCCTAGGTGTCCCTGGGGACGCCCTGTCTGTCCTCTAGGTGTCCCTGGGGGTGCCCTGCCTGTCCCCTAGGTGTCCCTGGGGGTGCCCTGGGTGTCCCTGGGGGTGCACAGTGTGTCCCTGGGGTTCCTTGGCTGTCCCGTACGTGTCCCTGGGGGTGCCCTGGAGGTCCCCCAGGTGTCCCTGGGGGTGCCCTGGGTGTCCCTGTGGGTGCCCTGGCTGTCGCTACGTGTCCCTGGGGTGCCCTGGGTGTCCCTGGGGTGCCCTGGGGCGCCCTGCCTGTCCCCTAGGTGTCCCTGGGCGTGCCCTCGCTATCCCTAGGCTGCCCTGGCTGTCCCCTAGGTGTCCCTGGGGGTGCCCTGCTTGTCCCCTAGATGTCCTTGGGGGTGCCCTGGCTATCCCCAGGGTGCCCTGGGTGTGCCCTGGGTGTCCCTGGGTGTGCCCTGGGTGTCCCTGGGGGTGCACAGGGTGTCCCTGGGGTTCCCTGGCTGTCCCCTAGGTGTCCCTGGGGGGCCCTGGCTGTCCCCTAGGTGTCCCTGGGGGTGCCCCGGCTGTCCCCTAGGTGTCCCTGGGGGTGCCCTGGGTGTCCCTGGGGGTGCCCCTGGCTGTCCCCTAGGTGTCCCTGGGAGTGCCCTGGCTGTCCATAGGGTGCCCTGGCTGTCCCCTGGGTGTCCCTGGGGTGCCCTGGCTGTCCTCTAGGTGTCCCTGGGGGTGCCCTGCCTGTCCCCTAAGTGTCCTGGGGGGTGCCCTGGCTGTCCCTAGGGTGCCCTGGCTGTGCCCTCGCTGTCCCTGGGGGTGGCCTGGCTGTCCCTGGAGTGCTTTGGCTGTCCCCTAGCTGTCCCTGGGGGTGCCCCGGCTGTCCCCTGGGTGTCCCTGGGGATGCCCTGGCTGTCCCTGGGGGTGCCCAGGCTGTCCCCTAGATGTCCCTGGGTGTGCCCTGGGTGTCCCTGGGGGTGCACAGTGTGTCCCTGGGGTTCCCTGGCTGTCCCGTACGTGTCCCTGGGGATGCCTTGGAGGTCCCCTAGGCGTCCCTGGGGGGGCCCTGGATGTCTCTTAGGTGTCCCTGGGGGTGTCCTGGCTGTCCCCTAGGTGTCCCTGGGCACGCCCTGTCTGTCCTCTAGGTGTCCCTGGGGGTGCCCTGCCTGTCCCCTAGGTGTCCCTGGGGGTGCCCTGGGTGTCCCTGGGGGTGCACAGTGTGTCCCTGGGGTTCCTTGGCTGTCCCGTACGTGTCCCTGGGGGTGCCCTGGAGGTCCCCCAGGTGTCCCTGGGGGTGCCCTGGGTGTCCCTGTGGGTGCCCTGGCTGTCCCTACGTGTCCCTGGGGTGCCCTGGGTGTCCCTGGGGTGCCCTGGGGCGCCCTGCCTGTCCCCTAGGTGTCCCTGGGGGTGCCCTCGCTATCCCTAGGCTGCCCTGGCTGTCCCCTAGGTGTCCCTGGGGGTGCCCTGCTTGTCCCCTAGATGTCCTTGGGGGTGCCCTGGCTGTCCCTGGGGTTCCCTGGCTGTCCCCTAAGTGTCCTTGGAGGTGCCCTGGGTGTTCCTGGGGGTGCACAGGGTGTCCCTGGGGTTCCCTGGCTGTCCCCTATGTGTCCCTGGGGGGCCCTGGCTGTCTCTGGGGTGCCCTGGGGGTGCCCTGGGTGTCCCTGGGTGTGCCCTGGGTGTCTCTGGGGAGCCCTGGCTGTCCCTGGGGGAGCCATGGCTGTCCCTGGGAGTGCCCTGCCTGTCCCCTAGGTGTCCCTGGGGGGGTCCTGGTTGTCTCTGGGGTTCCTTGGCTTTCCTCTAGGTGTCCCTGGGGGTGCCCTGGCTGTCCCCTACGTGTCCCTGGGGGTGCCCTGGGTGTCCCTGGAGTGCCCTGACTGTCCCCTAGGTGTCCCTGAGGGGGCCCTGGCTGTCTCCTAGGTGTCCCTGGGGGTGCCCTGCCTGTCCCCTAAGTGTCCTAGGGGGTGCCCTGGCTGTGCCCTCGGTGTCTCTGGGGGTGTCCTGGCTGTCCCTAGGGTGCCCTGGCTGTCCCTTAGGTGTCCCTGGGTGTGCCCTGGGTGTCTCTGGGGTGCCCTGGCTGTCCCCTAGGTGTTCCTGGGGGTGTCCTGGGTGTCCCTGGGGGTGCCCAGGGTGTCCCTGGGGTTCCCTGGCTGTGCCCTCGCTGTCCCTGGGGGTGCCCTCGCTATCCCTAGGCTGCCCTGGCTGTCCCCTAGATGTCCTTGGGGGTGCCCTGGCTGTCCCTAGGGTGCCCTGGCTGTGCCCTAGGTGTCCCTGGCGGTGCCCTGGGTGTCCCTGGGGGTGCACAGGGTGTCCCTGGGTGTGCCCTGGGTGTCCCTGGGGGTGCACAGGGTGTCCCTGGGGTTCCCTGGCTGTCCCATACGTGTCCCTGGGGATGCCTTGGAGGTCCCCAAGGTGTCCCTGGGGAGGCCCTGGCTGTCCCCTAGGTGTCCCTGGGGGTGCCCTGGCTGTCTCTGGGGTGCCCTGGGGGTGCCCTGGGTGTCCCTGGGGGAGCACAGGGTGTCCCTGGGGTTCCCTGGCTGTCCCCTAGCTGTCCCTGGGGGGGCCCTGGCTGTCCCCTAGGTGTCCCTGGGGGTGCCCTGGCTGTCCCTGGGGGTGCACAGGGTGTCCCTGGGGTTCCCTGGCTGTCCCCAAGGTGTCCCTGGGGAGGCCCTGGCTGTCCCCTAGGTGTCCCTGGGGGTGCCCTGGCTGTCTCTGGGGCGCCCTGGGGGTGCCCTGGGTGTCCCTGGGGGTGCACAGGGTGTCCCTGGGGTGCCCTGCCTGTCCCCTAAGTGTCCTAGGGGGTGCCCAGGCTGTCCCTAGGGTGCCCTGGCTGTGCCCTCGCTGTCCCTGGGGGTGGCCTGGCTGTCCCTGGAGTGCTTTGGCTGTCCCCTAGCTGTCCCTGGGGGTGCCCCGGCTGTCCCCTAGGTGTCCCTGGGGATGCACTGGCTGTCCCTGGGGGTGCCCAGGCTGTCCCCTAGGTGTCCCTGGGGGTGCCCTCGCTATCCCTAGGCTGCCCTGGCTGTCCCCTAGGTGTCCCTGGGGGTGCCCTGCTTGTCCCCTAGATGTCCTTGGGGGTGCCCTGGCTGTCCCTAGGGTGCCCTGGGTGTGCCCTGGGTGTCCCTGGGTGTGCCCTGGATGTCCCTGGGGGTGCACAGGGTGTCCCTGGGGTTCCCTGGCTGTCCCCTAGGTGTCCCTGGGGGGCCCTGGCTGTCCCCTAGGTGTCCCTGGGGGTGCCCTGGCTGTCTCTGGGGTGCCCTGGGGGCGCCCTGGGTGTCCCTGGGGGTGCAAAGGGTGTCCCTGGGGTGCCCTGGCTGTCCCCTAGGTGTCCCTGGGGGTGCCCCGGCTGTCCCCTAGGTGTCCCTGGGGGTGCCCTGGGTGTCCCTGGGGGTGCCCCTGGCTGTCCCCTAGGTGTCCCAGGGAGTGCCCTGGCTGTCCATAGGGTGCCCAGGCTGTCCCCTGGGTGTCCCTGGGGTGCCCTGGCTGTCCTCTACGTGTCCCTGGGGGTGCCCTCGCTGTCCCTGGGGTGCCCTGGCTGTCCCCTAGGTGTCCCAGAGGACCCCCTCTCTGTCCTCTAGGTGTCCCTGGGGGTGCCCTGCCTGTCCCCTAGGTGTCCCTGGGGGTGCCCTGGGTGTCCCTGGGGGTGCACAGCGTGTCCCTGGGGTTCCCTGGCTCTCCCCTAGGTGTCCCTGGGGGTGCCCTGGGTGTCCCTGGGGGTGCACAGGGTGTCCCTGGGGTTCCCTGGCTGTCCCCAAGGTGTCCCTGGGGAGGCCCTGGCTGTCCCCTAGGTGTCCCTGGGGGTGCCCTGGCTGTCTCTGGGGTGCCCTGGTGGTGCCCTGGGTGTCCCTGGGGGTGCACAGGGTGTCCCTGGGGTTCCCTGGCTGTCCCCTAGGTGTCCCTGGGGGGGCCCTGGCTGTCCCCTAGGTGTCCCTGGGGGTGCCCTGGCTGTCCCTGGGGGTGCACAGGGTGTCCCTGGGGTTCCCTGGCTGTCCCGTACGTGTCCCTGGGGATGCCTTGGAGGTCCCCTAGGCGTCCCTGGGGGGGCCCTGGATGTCTCCTAGGTGTCCCTGGGGGTGCCCTGCCTGTCCTCTACGTGTCCCTGGGGGTGCCATCGCTGTCCCTGGGGTGCCCTGGCTGTCCCCTAGGTGTCCCTGTGGACGCCCTGTCTGTCTTCTAGGTGTCCCTGGGGGTGCCCTGCCTGTCCCCTAGGTGTCCTTGGGGGTGCCCTGGGTGTCCCTGGGGGTGCACAGTGTGTCCCTGGGGTTCCTTGGCTGTCCCGTACGTGTCCCTGGGGGTGCCCTGGAGGTCCCCCAGGTGTCCCTGGGGGTGCCCTGGGTGTCCCTGTGTGTGCCCTGGCTGTCCCTACGTGTCCGTGGGGTGCCCTGGGTGTCCCTGGGGTGCCCTGGGGCGCCCTGCCTGTCCCCTAGGTGTCCCTGGGGGCGCCCTCGCTATCCCTAGGCTGCCCTGGCTGTCCCCTAGGTGTCCCTGGGGGTGCCCTGCTTGTCCCCTAGATGTCCTTGGGGGTGCCCTGGCTGTCCCTAGAGTGCCCTGGCTGTGCCCTGGGTGTCCCTGGGGGTGCCCTAGGTGTCCCTGGGGGTGCACAGGGTGTCCCTGGGGTTCCCTGGCTGTCCCCTAGGTGTCCCTGGGGGGCCCTGGCTGTCCCCTAGGTGTCCCTGGGGGTGCCCTGGCTGTCTCTGGGGTGCCCTGGGGGCGCCCTGGGTGTCCTTGGGGGTGCAAAGGGTGTCCCTGGGGTGCCCTGGCTGTCCCCTAGGTGTCCCTGGGGGTGCCCCAGCTGTCCCCTAGGTGTCCCTGGGGGTGCCCTGGGTGTCCCTGGGGGCGCCCCTGGCTGTCCCCTAGGTGTCCCAGGGAGTGCCCTGGCTGTCCATAGGGTGCCCTGGCTGTCCCCTGGGTGTCCCTGGGGTGCCCAGGCTGTCCTCTAGGTGTCCCTGGGGTTCCCTGGCTGTCCCGTACGTGTCCCTGGGGATGCCTTGGAGGTCCCCTAGGCGTCCCTGTGGGTGCCCTGGATGTCTCCTAGGTGTCCCTGGGGGTGCCCTGCCTGTCCTCTACGTGTCCCTGGGGGTGCCATCGCTGTCCCTGGGGTGCCCTGGCTGTCCCCTAGGTGTCCCTGCGGACGCCCTGTCTGTCCTCTAGGTGTCCCTGGGGGTGCCCTGCCTGTCCCCTAGGTGTCCCTGGGGGTGCCCTGGGTGTCCCTGGGGGTGCACAGTGTGTCCCTGGGGTTCCTTGGCTGTCCCGTACGTGTCCCTGGGGGTGCCCTGGAGGTCTCCCAGGTGTCCCTGGGGGTGCCCTGGGTGTCCCTGTGGGTGCCCTGGCTGTCCCTACGTGTCCCTGGGGTGCCCTGGGTGTCCCTGGGGTGCCCTGGGGCGCCCTGCCTGTCCCCTAGGTGTCCCTGGGGGTGCCCTCGCTATCCCTAGGCTGCCCTGGCTGTCCCCTAGGTGTCCCTGGGGGTGCCCTGCTTGTCCCCTAGATGTCCTTGTGGGTGCCCTGGCTGTCCCTAGGGTGCCCTGGCTGTGCCCTGGGTGTCCCTGGGGGTGCCCTGGGTGTCCCTGGGGGTGCACAGGGTGTCCCTGGGGTTCCCTGGCTGTCCCCTAGGTGTCCCTGGGGGGCCCTGGCTGTCCCCTAGGTGTCCCTGGGGGTGCCCTGGCTGTCTCTGGGGTGCCCTGGGGGCGCCCTGGGTGTCCCTGGGGGTGCAAAGGGTGTCCCTGGGGTGCCCTGGCTGTCCCCTAGGTGTCCCTGGGGGTGTCCCGGCTGTCCCCTAGGTGTCCCTGGGGGTGCCCTGGGTGTCCCTGGGGGTGCCCCTGGCTGTCCCCTAGGTGTCCCAGGGAGTGCCCTGGCTGTCCATAGGGTGCCCTGGCTGTCCCCTGGGTGTCCCTGGGGTGCCCAGGCTGTCCTCTAGGTGTCCCTGGGGTTCCCTGGCTGTCCCGTACGTGTCCCTGGGGATGCCTTGGAGGTCCCCTAGGCGTCCCTGGGGGTGCCCTGGATGTCTCCTAGGTGTCCCTGGGGGTGCCCTGCCTGTCCTCTACGTGTCCCTGGGGGTGCCATCGCTGTCCCTGGGGTGCCCTGGCTGTCCCCTAGGTGTCCCTGCGGACGCCCTGTCTGTCCTCTAGGTGTCCCTGGGGGTGCCCTGCCTGTCCCCTAGGTGTCCCTGGGGGTGCCCTGGGTGTCCCTGGGGGTGCACAGTGTGTCCCTGGGGTTCCTTGGCTGTCCCGTACGTGTCCCTGGGGGTGCCCTGGAGGTCCCCCAGGTGTCCCTGGGGGTGCCCTGGGTGTCCCTGTGGGTGCCCTGGCTGTCCCTACGTGTCCCTGGGGTGCCCTGGGTGTCCCTGGGGTGCCCTGGGGCGCCCTGCCTGTCCCCTAGGTGTCCCTGGGGGTGCCCTCGCTATCCCTAGGCTGCCCTGGCTGTCCCCTAGGTGTCCCTGGGGGTGCCCTGCTTGTCCCCTAGATGTCCTTGTGGGTGCCCTGGCTGTCCCTAGGGTGCCCTGGCTGTGCCCTGGGTGTCCCTGGGGGTGCCCTAGGTGTCCCTGGGGGTGCACAGGGTGTCCCTGGGGTTCCCTGGCTGTCCCCTAGGTGTCCCTGGGGGGCCCTGGCTGTCCCCTAGGTGTCCCTGGGGGTGCCCTGGCTGTCTCTGGGGTGCCCTGGGGGCGCCCTGGGTGTCCCTGGGGGTGCAAAGGGTGTCCCTGGGGTGCCCTGGCTGTCCCCTAGGTGTCCCTGGGGGTGCCCCGGCTGTCCCCTAGGTGTCCCTGGGGGTGCCCTGGGTGTCCCTGGGGGTGCCCCTGGCTGTCCCCTAGGTGTCCCAGGGAGTGCCCTGGCTGTCCATAGGGTGCCCTGGCTGTCCCCTGGGTGTCCCTGGGGTGCCCAGGCTGTCCTCTAGGTGTCCCTGGGGTTCCCTGGCTGTCCCGTACGTGTCCCTGGGGATGCCTTGGAGGTCCCCTAGGCGTCCCTGGGGGTGCCCTGGATGTCTCCTAGGTGTCCCTGGGGGTGCCCTGCCTGTCCTCTACGTGTCCCTGGGGGTGCCATCGCTGTCCCTGGGGTGCCCTGGCTGTCCCCTAGGTGTCCCTGCGGACGCCCTCTCTGTCCTCTAGGTGTCCCTGGGGGTGCCCTGCCTGTCCCCTAGGTGTCCCTGGGGGTGCCCTGGGTGTCCCTGGGGGTGCACAGTGTGTCCCTGGGGTTCCTTGGCTGTCCCGTACGTGTCCCTGGGGGTGCCCTGGAGGTCCCCCAGGTGTCCCTGGGGGTGCCCTGGGTGTCCCTGTGGGTGCCCTGGCTGTCCCTACGTGTCCCTGGGGTGCCCTGGGTGTCCCTGGGGTGCCCTGGGGCGCCCTGCCTGTCCCCTAGGTGTCCCTGGGGGTGCCCTCGCTATCCCTAGGCTGCCCTGGCTGTCCCCTAGGTGTCCCTGGGGGTGCCCTGCTTGTCCCCTAGATGTCCTTGGGGGTGCCCTGGCTGTCCCTAGGGTGCCCTGGGTGTGCCCTGGGTGTCCCTGGGTGTGCCCTGGATGTCCCTGGGGGTGCACAGGGTGTCCCTGGGGTTCCCTGGCTGTCCCCTAGGTGTCCCTGGGGGGCCCTGGCTGTCCCCTAGGTGTCCCTGGGGGTGCCCTGGCTGTCTCTGGGGTGCCCTGGGGGCGCCCTGGGTGTCCCTGGGGGTGCAAAGGGTGTCCCTGGGGTGCCCTGGCTGTCCCCTAGGTGTCCCTGGGGGTGCCCCGGCTGTCCCCTAGGTGTCCCTGGGGGTGCCCTGGGTGTCCCTGGGGGTGCCCCTGGCTGTCCCCTAGGTGTCCCAGGGAGTGCCCTGGCTGTCCATAGGGTGCCCTGGCTGTCCCCTGGGTGTCCCTGGGGTGCCCTGGCTGTCCTCTAGGTGTCCCTGGGGGTGCCCTGCCTGTCCTCTACGTGTCCCTGGGGGTGCCCTCGCTGTCCCTGGGGTGCCCTGGCTGTCCCCTAGGTGTCCCAGAGGACCCCCTCTCTGTCCTCTAGGTGTCCCTGGGGTTCCCTGGCTCTCCCCTAGGTGTCCCTGTGGGTGCCCTGGCTGTCCCTGGGGGTGCACAGGGTGTCCCTGGGGTTCCCTGGCTGTCCCGTACGTGTCCCTGGGGATGCCTTGGAGGTCCCCTAGGCGTCCCTGGGGGGGCCCTGGATGTCTCCTAGGTGTCCCTGGGGGTGCCCTGCCTGTCCTCTACGTGTCCCTGGGGGTGCCATCGCTGTCCCTGGGGTGCCCTGGCTGTCCCCTAGGTGTCCCTGGGGACGCCCTGTCTGTCCTCTAGGTGTCCCTGGGGGTGCCCTGCCTGTCCCCTAGGTGTCCCTGGGGATGCCCTGGGTGTCCCTGGGGGTGCACAGTGTGTCCCTGGGGTTCCTTGGCTGTCCCGTACGTGTCCCTGGGGGTGCCCTGGAGGTCCCCCAGGTGTCCCTGGGGGTGCCCTGGGTGTCCCTGTGGGTGCCCTGGCTGTCCCTACGTGTCCCTGGGGTGCCCTGGGTGTCCCTGGGGTGCCCTGGGGCGCCCTGCCTGTCCCCTAGGTGTCCCTGGGGGTGCCCTCGCTATCCCTAGGCTGCCCTGGCTGTCCCCTAGGTGTCCCTGGGGGTGCCCTGCTTGTCCCCTAGATGTCCTTGGGGGTGCCCTGGCTGTCCCTAGGGTGCCCTGGGTGTGCCCTGGGTGTCCCTGGGTGTGCCCTGGGTGTCCCTGGGGGTGCACAGGGTGTCCCTGGGGTTCCCTGGCTGTCCCCTAGGTGTCCCTGGGGGGCCCTGGCTGTCCCCTAGGTGTCCCTGGGGGTGCCCTGGCTGTCTCTGGGGTGCCCTGGGGGTGCCCTGGGTGTCCCTGGGGGTGCACAGGGTGTCCCTGGGGTGCCCTGGCTGTCCCCTAGGTGTCCCTGGGGGTGCCCCGGCTGTCCCCTAGGTGTCCCTGGGGGTGCCCTGGGTGTCCCTGGGGGTGCCCCTGGCTGTCCCCTAGGTGTCCCTGGGAGTGCCCTGGCTGTCCATAGGGTGCCCTGGCTGTCCCCTGGGTGTCCCTGGGGTGCCCTGGCTGTCCTCTAGGTGTCCCTGGGGGTGCCCTGCCTGTCCTCTACGTGTCCCTGGGGGTGCCCTCGCCTCTCCTGCGGTGCCCTGGCTGTCCCCTAGGTGTCCCAGAGGACCCCCTGTCTGTCCTCTAGGTGTCCCTGGGCGTGCCCTGCCTGTCCCCTAGGTGTCCCTGGGGGTGCCCTGGGTGTCCCTGGGGGTGCACAGCGTGTCCCTGGGGTTCCCTGGCTCTCCCCTAGGTGTCCCTGGGGATGCCCTGGGTGTCCCTGGGGGTGCACAGGGTGTCCCTGGGGTTCCCTGGCTGTCCCCAAGGTGTCCCTGGGGAGGCCCTGGCTGTCCCCTAAGTGTCCCTGGGGGTGCCCTGGCTGTCTCTGGGGTGCCCTGGGTGTCCCTGGGGGTGCACAGGGTGTCCCTGGGAGTGCCCCGGCTGTCCCCTAGGTGTGCCTGAGGTGCCCTACCTGTCCTCTTGGTGTCCCTGGGGGTGCCCTGGCTGTCCCCTCGGTGGCCCTGGGGGTGCCCTGGCTGTCCCTAGGGTGCCCTGGCTGTCCCTTAGGTGTCCCTGGGTGTGCCCTGGGTGTCTCTGGGGTGCCCTGCCTGTCCCCTAGGTGTCCCTGGGGGTGCCTTGGGTGTCCCTGGGGGTGCAGAGGGTGTCCCTCGGGTTCCCTGGCTGTCCCCTAGGTGTCCCTGGGGTTCCCTGGCTGTCCCCAAGGTGTCCCTGGGGAGGCCCTGGCTGTCCCCTAGGTGTCCCTGGGGGTGCCCTGGCTGTCTCTGGGGTGCCCTGGGGGTGCCCTGGGTGTCCCTGGGGGTGCACAGGGTGTCCCTGGGGTTCCCTGGCTGTCCCCTAGGTGTCCCTGGGGGGGCCCTGGCTGTCCCCTAGGTGTCCCTGGGGGTGCCCTGGCTGTCCCTGGGGGTGCACAGGGTGTCCCTGGGGTTCCCTGGCTGTCCCGTACGTGTCCCTGGGGATGCCTTGGAGGTCCCCTAGGCGTCCCTGGGGGGGCCCTGGATGTCTCCTAGGTGTCCCTGGGGGTGCCCTGCCTGTCCTCTACGTGTCCCTGGGGGTGCCATCGCTGTCCCTGGGGTGCCCTGGCTGTCCCCTAGGTGTCCCTGGGGACGCCCTGTCTGTCCTCTAGGTGTCCCTGGGGGTGCCCTGCCTGTCCCCTAGGTGTCCCTGGGGGTGCCCTGGGTGTCCCTGGGGGTGCACAGTGTGTCCCTGGGGTTCCTTGGCTGTCCCGTACGTGTCCCTGGGGGTGCCCTGGAGGTCCCCCAGGTGTCCCTGGGGGTGCCCTGGGTGTCCCTGTGGGTGCCCTGGCTGTCCCTACGTGTCCCTGGGGTGCCCTGGGTGTCCCTGGGGTGCCCTGGGGCGCCCTGCCTGTCCCCTAGGTGTCCCTGGGGGTGCCCTCGCTATCCCTAGGCTGCCCTGGCTGTCCCCTAGGTGTCCCTGGGGGTGCCCTGCTTGTCCCCTAGATGTCCTTGGGGGTGCCCTGGCTGTCCCTAGGGTGCCCTGGCTGTGCCCTGGGTGTCCCTGGGTGTGCCCTGGGTGTCCCTGGGGGTGCACAGGGTGTCCCTGGGGTTCCCTGGCTGTCCCCTAGGTGTCCCTTGGGGGCCCTGGCTGTTCCCTAGGTGTCCCTGGGGGTGCCCTGGCTGTCTCTGGGGTGCCCTGGAAGCGCCCTGGGTGTCCCTGGGGGTGCAAAGGGTGTCCCTGGGGTGCCCTGGCTGTCCCCTAGGTGTCCCTGGGGGTGCCCCGGCTGTCCCCTAGGTGTCCCTGGGGGTGCCCTGGGTGTCCCTGGGGGTGCCCCTGGCTGTCCCCTAGGTGTCCCAGGGAGTGCCCTGGCTGTCCATAGGGTGCCCTGGCTGTCCCCTGGGTGTCCCTGGGGTGCCCTGGCTGTCCTCTAGGTGTCCCTGGGGTTCCCTGGCTGTCCCGTACGTGTCCCTGGGGATGCCTTGGAGGTCCCCTAGGCGTCCCTGGGGGGGCCCTGCCTGTCCCCTAGGTGTCCCTGGGGGTGCCCTGGGTGTCCCTGGGGGTGCACAGTGTGTCCCTGGGGTTCCTTGGCTGTCCCGTACGTGTCCCTGGGGGTGCCCTGGAGGTCCCCCAGGTGTCTCTGGGGGTGCCCTGCCTGTCCTCTACGTGTCCCTGGGGGTGCCCTCGCTGTCCCTGGGGTGCCCTGGCTGTCCCCTAGGTGTCCCAGAGGACCCCCTCTCTGTCCTCTAGGTGTCCCTGGGGGTGCCCTGCCTGTCCCCTAGGTGTCCCTGGGGGTGCCCTGGGTGTCCCTGGGGGTGCACAGCGTGTCCCTGGGGTTCCCTGGCTCTCCCCTAGGTGTCCCTGGGGGTGCCCTGGGTGTCCCTGGGGGTGCACAGGGTGTCCCTGGGGTTCCCTGGCTGTCCCCAAGGTGTCCCTGGGGAGGCCCTGGCTGTCCCCTAGGTGTCCCTGGGGGTGCCCTGGCTGTCTCTGGGGTGCCCTGGGGGTGCCCTGGGTGTCCCTGGGGGTGCACAGGGTGTCCCTGGGGTTCCCTGGCTGTCCCCTAGGTGTCCCTGGGGGGGCCCTGGCTGTCCCCTAGGTGTCCCTGGGGGTGCCCTGGCTGTCCCTGGGGGTGCACAGGGTGTCCCTGGGGTTCCCTGGCTGTCCCGTACGTGTCCCTGGGGATGCCTTGGAGGTCCCCTAGGCGTCCCTGGGGGGGCCCTGGATGTCTCCTAGGTGTCCCTGGGGGTGCCCTGGGTGTCCTCTACGTGTCCCTGGGGGTGCCCTGGGTGTCCCTGGGGTGCCCTGGCTGTCCCCTAGGTGTCCCTGGGGACGCCCTGTCTGTCCTCTAGGTGTCCCTGGGGGTGCCCTGCCTTTCCCCTAGGTGTCCCTGGGGGTGCCCTGGGTGTCCCTGGGGGTGCACAGTGTGTCCCTGGGGTTCCTTGGCTGTCCTGTACGTGTCCCTGGGGGTGCCCTGGAGGTCCCCCAGGTGTCCCTGGGGGTGCCCTGGGTGTCCCTGTGGGTGCCCTGGCTGTCCCTACGTGTCCCTGGGGTGCCCTGGGTGTCCCTGGGGTGCCCTGGGGCGCCCTGCCTGTCCCCTAGGTGTCCCTGGGGGTGCCCTCGCTATCCCTAGGCTGCCCTGGCTGTCCCCTAGGTGTCCCTGGGGGTGCCCTGCTTGTCCCCTAGATGTCCTTGGGGGTGCCCTGGTTGTCCCTAGGGTGCCCTGGCTGTGCCCTGGGTGTTCCTGGGTGTGCCCTGGGTGTCCCTGGGGGTGCACAGGGTGTCCCTGGGGTTCCCTGGCTGTCCCCTAGGTGTCCCTGGGGGGCCCTGGCTGTCCCCTAGGTGTCCCTGGGGGTGCCCTGGCTGTCTCTGGGGTGCCCTGGGGGCGCCCTGGGTGTCCCTGGGGCTGCAAAGGGTGTCCCTGGGGTGCCCTGGCTGTCCCCTAGGTGTCCCTGGGGGTGCCCGGGCTGTCCCCTAGGTGTCCCTGGGGGTGCCCTGGGTGTCCCTGGGGGTGCCCCTGGCTGTCCCCTAGGTGTCCCAGGGAGTGCCCTGGCTGTCCATAGGGTGCCCTGGCTGTCCCCTGGGTGTCCCTGGGGTGCCCTGGCTGTCCTCTAGGTGTCCCTGGGGTTCCCTGGCTGTCCCGTACGTGTCCCTGGGGATGCCTTGGAGGTCCCCTAGGCGTCCCTGGGGGGGCCCTGGATGTCTCCTAGGTGTCCCTGGGGGTGCCCTGCCTGTCCTCTACGTGTCCCTGGGGGTGCCATCGCTGTCCCTGGGGTGCCCTGGCTGTCCCCTAGGTGTCCCTGGGGGTGCCCTGGGTGTCCCTGGGGGTGCCCCTGGCTGTCCCCTAGGTGTCCCAGGGAGTGCCCTGGCTGTCCATAGGGTGCCCTGGCTGTCCCCTGGGTGTCCCTGGGGTGCCCTGGCTGTCCTCTAGGTGTCCCTGGGGTTCCCTGGCTGTCCCGTACGTGTCCCTGGGGATGCCTTGGAGGTCCCCTAGGCGTCGCTGGGGGGGCCCTGGATGTCTCCTAGGTGTCCCTGGGGGTGCCCTGCCTGTCCTCTACGTGTCCCTGGGGGTGCCATCGCTGTCCCTGGGGTGCCCTGGCTGTCCCCTAGGTGTCCCTGGGGACGCCCTGTCTGTCCTCTAGGTGTCCCTGGGGGTGCCCTGCCTGTCCCCTAGGTGTCCCTGGGGGTGCCCTGGGTGTCCCTGGGGGTGCACAGTGTGTCCCTGGGGTTCCTTGGCTGTCCCGTACGTGTCCCTGGGGGTGCCCTGGAGGTCCCCCAGGTGTCCCTGGGGGTGCCCTGGGTGTCCCTGTGGGTGCCCTGGCTGTCCCTACGTGTCCCTGGGGTGCCCTGGGGCGCCCTGCCTGTCCCCTAGGTGTCCCTGGGGGTGCCCTCGCTATCCCTAGGCTGCCCTGGCTGTCCCCTAGGTGTCCCTGGGGGTGCCCTGCTTGTCCCCTAGATGTCCTTGGGGGTGCCCTGGCTGTCCCTAGGGTGCCCTGGGTGTGCCCTGGGTGTCCCTGGGTGTGCCCTGGATGTCCCTGGGGGTGCACAGGGTGTCCCTGGGGTTCCCTGGCTGTCCCCTAGGTTTCCCTGGGGGGCCCTGGCTGTCCCCTAGGTGTCCCTGGGGGTGCCCTGGCTGTCTCTGGGGTGCCCTGGGGGCGCCCTGGGTGTCCCTGGGGGTGCAAAGGGTGTCCCTGGGGTGCCCTGGCTGTCCCCTAGGTGTCCCTGGGGGTGCCCCGGCTGTCCCCTAGGAGTCCCTGGGGGTGCCCTGGGTGTCCCTGGGGGTGCCCCTGGCTGTCCCCTAGGTGTCCCAGGGAGTGCCCTGGCTGTCCATAGGGTGCCCTGGCTGTCCCCTGGGTGTCCCTGGGGTGCCCTGGCTGTCCTCTAGGTGTCCCTGGGGGTGCCCTGCCTGTCCTCTACGTGTCCCTGGGGGTGCCCTCGCTGTCCCTGGGGTGCCCTGGCTGTCCCCTAGGTGTCCCAGAGGACCCCCTCTCTGTCCTCTAGGTGTCCCTGGGGGTGCCCTGCCTGTCCCTAGGTGTCCTTGGGGTGCCCCCTGGGTGTCCCTGGGGGTGCACAGCGTGTCCCTGGGGTTCCCTGGCTCTCCCCTAGGTGTCCCTGGGGGTGCCCTGGGTGTCCCTGGGGGTGCACAGGGTGTCCCTGGGGTTCCCTGGCTGTCCCCAAGGTGTCCCTGGGGAGGCCCTGGCTGTCCCCTAGGTGTCCCTGGGGGTGCCCTGGCTGTCTCTGGGGTGCCCTGGGGGTGCCCTGGGTGTCCCTGGGGTGCACAGGGTGTCCCTGGGGTTCCCTGGCTGTCCCCTAGGTGTCCCTGGGGGGGCCCTGGCTGTCCCCTAGGTGTCCCTGGGGGTGCCCTGGCTGTCCCTGGGGGTGCACAGGGTGTCCCTGGGGTTCCCTGGCTGTCCCGTACGTGTCCCTGGGGATGCCTTGGAGGTCCCCTAGGCGTCCCTGGGGGGGCCCTGGATGTCTCCTAGGTGTCCCTGGGGGTGCCCTGCCTGTCCTCTACGTGTCCCTGGGGGTGCCATCGCTGTCCCTGGGGTGCCCTGGCTGTCCCCTAGGTGTCCCTGGGGACGCCCTGTCTGTCCTCTAGGTGTCCCTGGGGGTGCCCTGCCTGTCCCCTAGGTGTCCCTGGGGGTGCCCTGGGTGTCCCTGGGGGTGCACAGTGTGTCCCTGGGGTTCCTTGGCTGTCCCGTACGTGTCCCTGGGGGTGCCCTGGAGGACCCCCAGGTGTCCCTGGGGGTGCCCTGGGTGTCCCTGTGGGTGCCCTGGCTGTCCCTACGTGTCCCTGGGGTGCCCTGGGTGTCCCTGGGGTGCCCTGGGGCGCCCTGCCTGTCCCCTAGGTGTCCCTGGGGGTGCCCTCGCTATCCCTAGGCTGCCCTGGCTGTCCCCTAGGTGTCCCTGGGGGTGCCCTGCTTGTCCCCTAGATGTCCTTGGGGGTGCCCTGGCTGTCCCTAGGGTGCCCTGGCTGTGCCCTGGGTGTCCCTGGGTGTGCCCTGGGTGTCCCTGGGGGTGCACAGGGTGTCCCTGGGGTTCCCTGGCTGTCCCCTAGGTGTCCCTGGGGGGCCCTGGCTGTCCCCTAGGTGTCCCTGGGGGTGCCCTGGCTGTCTCTGGGGTGCCCTGGGGGCGCCCTGGGTGTCCCTGGGGGTGCAAAGGGTGTCCCTGGGGTGCCCTGGCTGTCCCCTAGGTGTCCCTGGGGGTGCCCCGGCTGTGCCCTAGGTGTCCCTGGGGGTGCCCTGGGTGTCCCTGGGGGTGCCCCTGGCTGTCCCCTAGGTGTCCCAGGGAGTGCCCTGGCTGTCCATAGGGTGCCCTGGCTGTCCCCTGGGTGTCCGTGGGGTGCCGTGGCTGTCCTCTAGTTGTCCCTGGGGTTCCCTGGCTGTCCCGTACGTGTCCCTGGGGATGCCTTGGAGGTCCCCTAGGCGTCCCTGGGGGGGCCCTGGATGTCTCCTAGGTGTCCCTGGGGGTGCCCTGCCTGTCCTCTACGTGTCCCTGGGGGTGCCATCGCTGTCCTTGGGGTGCCCTGGCTGTCCCCTAGGTGTCCCTGGGGACGCCCTGTCTGTCCTCTAGGTGTCCCTGGGGGTGCCCTGCCTGTCCCCTAGGTGTCCCTGGGGGTGCCCTGGGTGTCCCTGGGGGTGCACAGTGTGTCCCTGGGGTTCCTTGGCTGTCCCGTACGTGTCCCTGGGGGTGCCCTGGAGGTCCCCCAGGTGTCTCTGGGGGTGCCCTGGGTGTCCCTGTGGGTGCCCTGGCTGTCCCTACGTGTCCCTGGGGTGCCCTGGGTGTCCCTGGGGTTCCCTGGGGCGCCCTGCCTGTCCCCTAGGTGTCCCTGGGGGTGCCCTCGCTATCCCTAGGCTGCCCTGGCTGTCCCCTAGGTGTCCCTGGGGGTGCCCTGCTTGTCCCCTAGATGTCCTTGGGGGTGCCCTGGCTGTCCCTAGGGTGCCCTGGGTGTGCCCTGGGTGTCCCTGGGTGTGCCCTGGATGTCCCTGGGGGTGCACAGGGTGTCCCTGGGGTTCCCTGGCTGTCCCCTAGGTGTCCCTGGGGGGCCCTGGCTGTCCCCTAGGTGTCCCTGGGGGTGCCCTGGCTGTCTCTGGGGTGCCCTGGGGGCGCCCTGGGTGTCCCTGGGGGTGCAAAGGGTGTCCCTGGGGTGCCCTGGCTGTCCCCTAGGTGTCCCTGGGGGTGCCCCGGCTGTCCCCTAGGTGTCCCTGGGGGTGCCCTGGGTGTCCCTGGGGGTGCCCCTGGCTGTCCCCTAGGTGTCCCAGGGAGTGCCCTGGCTGTCCATAGGGTGCCCAGGCTGTCCCCTGGGTGTCCCTGGGGTGCCCTGGCTGTCCTCTAGGTGTCCCTGGGGGTGCCCTGCCTGTCCTCTACGTGTCCCTGGGGGTGCCCTCGCTGTCCCTGGGGTGCCCTGGCTGTCCCCTAGGTGTCCCAGACGACCCCCTCTCTGTCCTCTAGGTGTCCCTGGGGGTGCCCTGCCTGTCCCCTAGGTGTCCCTGGGGGTGCCCTGGGTGTCCCTGGGGGTGCACAGCGTGTCCCTGGGGTTCCCTGGCTCTCCCCTAGGTGTCCCTGGGGGTGCCCTGGGTGTCCCTGGGGGTGCACAGGGTGTCCCTGGGGTTCCCTGGCTGTCCCCAAGGTGTCCCTGGGGAGGCCCTGGCTGTCCCCTAGGTGTCCCTGGGGGTGCCCTGGCTGTCTCTGGGGTGCCCTGGGGGTGCCCTGGGTGTCCCTGGGGGTGCACAGGGTGTCCCTGGGGTTCCCTGGCTGTCCCCTAGGTGTCCCTGGGGGGGGCCCTGGCTGTCCCCTAGGTGTCCCTGGGGGTGCCCTGGCTGTCCCTGGGGGTGCACAGGGTGTCCCTGGGGTGCCCTGGATGTCCCTGGGGGTGCACAGGGTGTCCCTGGGGTTCCCTGGCTGTCCCGTACGTGTCCCTGGGGATGCCTTGGAGGTCCCCTAGGCGTCCCTGGGGGGGCCCTGGATGTCTCCTAGGTGTCCCTGGGGGTGCCCTGCCTGTCCTCTACGTGTCCCTGGGGGTGCCATCGCTGTCCCTGGGGTGCCCTGGCTGTCCCCTAGGTGTCCCTGGGGACGCCCTGTCTGTCCTCTAGGTGTCCCTGGGGGTGCCCTGCCTGTCCCCTAGGTGTCCCTGGGGATGCCCTGGGTGTCCCTGGGGGTGCACAGTGTGTCCCTGGGGTTCCTTGGCTGTCCCGTACGTGTCCCTGGGGGTGCCCTGGAGGTCCCCCAGGTGTCCCTGGGGGTGCCCTGGGTGTCCCTGTGGGTGCCCTGGCTGTCCCTACGTGTCCCTGGGGTGCCCTGGGTGTCCCTGGGGTGCCCTGGGGCGCCCTGCCTGTCCCCTAGGTGTCCCTGGGGGTGCCCTCGCTATCCCTAGGCTGCCCTGGCTGTCCCCTAGGTGTCCCTGGGGGTGCCCTGCTTGTCCCCTAGATGTCCTTGGGGGTGCCCTGGCTGTCCCTAGGGTGCCCTGGCTGTGCCCTGGGTGTCCCTGGGTGTGCCCTGGGTGTCCCTGGGGGTGCACAGGGTGTCCCTGGGGTTCCCTGGCTGTCCCCTAGGTGTCCCTGGGGGTGCCCTGGCTGTCTCTGGGGTGCCCTGGGGGTGCCCTGGGTGTCCCTGGGGGTGCACAGGGTGTCCCTGGGGTGCCCTGGCTGTCCCCTAGGTGTCCCTGGGGGTGCCCCGGCTGTCCCCTAGGTGTCCCTGGGGGTGCCCTGGGTGTCCCTGGGGGTGCCCCTGGCTGTCCCCTAGGTGTCCCTGGGAGTGCCCTGGCTGTCCATAGGGTGCCCTGGCTGTCCCCTGGGTGTCCCTGGGGTGCCCTGGCTGTCCTCTAGGTGTCCCTGGGGGTGCCCTGCCTGTCCTCTACGTGTCCCTGGGGGTGCCCTCGCCTCTCCTGCGGTGCCCTGGCTGTCCCCTAGGTGTCCCAGAGGACCCCCTGTCTGTCCTCTAGGTGTCCCTGGGCGTGCCCTGCCTGTCCCCTAGGTGTCCCTGGGGGTGCCCTGGGTGTCCCTGGGGGTGCACAGCGTGTCCCTGGGGTTCCCTGGCTCTCCCCTAGGTGTCCCTGGGGATGCCCTGGGTGTCCCTGGGGGTGCACAGGGTGTCCCTGGGGTTCCCTGGCTGTCCCCAAGGTGTCCCTGGGGAGGCCCTGGCTGTCCCCTAAGTGTCCCTGGGGGTGCCCTGGCTGTCTCTGGGGTGCCCTGGGTGTCCCTGGGGGTGCACAGGGTGTCCCTGGGGTGCCCTGGCTGTCCCCTAGGTGTCCCTGGGGGTGCCCTGGCTGTCCCTGGGAGTGCCCCGGCTGTCCCCTAGGTGTGCCTGAGGTGCCCTACCTGTCCTCTTGGTGTCCCTGGGGGTGCCCTGGCTGTCCCCTCGGTGGCCCTGGGGGTGCCCTGGCTGTCCCTAGGGTGCCCTGGCTGTCCCTTAGGTGTCCCTGGGTGTGCCCTGGGTGTCTCTGGGGTGCCCTGCCTGTCCCCTAGGTGTCCCTGGGGGTGCCTTGGGTGTCCCTGGGGGTGCAGAGGGTGTCCCTCGGGTTCCCTGGCTGTCCCCTAGGTGTCCCTGGGGGGGCCCTGGCTGTCCCCTAGGTGTCCCTGGGGGTGCCCTGGCTGTCCCTGGGGGTGCACAGGGTGTCCCTGGGGTTCCCTGGCTGTCCCGTACGTGTCCCTGGGGATGCCTTGGAGGTCCCCTAGGCGTCCCTGGGGGGGCCCTGGATGTCTCCTAGGTGTCCCTGGGGGTGCCCTGCCTGTCCTCTACGTGTCCCTGGGGGTGCCATCGCTGTCCCTGGGGTGCCCTGGCTGTCCCCTAGGTGTCCCTGGGGACGCCCTGTCTGTCCTCTAGGTGTCCCTGGGGGTGCCCTGCCTGTCCCCTAGGTGTCCCTGGGGGTGCCCTGGGTGTCCCTGGGGGTGCACAGTGTGTCCCTGGGGTTCCTTGGCTGTCCCGTACGTGTCCCTGGGGGTGCCCTGGAGGTCCCCCAGGTGTCCCTGGGGGTGCCCTGGGTGTCCCTGTGGGTGCCCTGGCTGTCGCTACGTGTCCCTGGGGTGCCCTGGGTGTCCCTGGGGTGCCCTGGGGCGCCCTGCCTGTCCCCTAGGTGTCCCTGGGCGTGCCCTCGCTATCCCTAGGCTGCCCTGGCTGTCCCCTAGGTGTCCCTGGGGGTGCCCTGCTTGTCCCCTAGATGTCCTTGGGGGTGCCCTGGCTATCCCCAGGGTGCCCTGGGTGTGCCCTGGGTGTCCCTGGGTGTGCCCTGGGTGTCCCTGGGGGTGCACAGGGTGTCCCTGGGGTTCCCTGGCTGTCCCCTAGGTGTCCCTGGGGGGCCCTGGCTGTCCCCTAGGTGTCCCTGGGGGTGCCCCGGCTGTCCCCTAGGTGTCCCTGGGGGTGCCCTGGGTGTCCCTGGGGGTGCCCCTGGCTGTCCCCTAGGTGTCCCTGGGAGTGCCCTGGCTGTCCATAGGGTGCCCTGGCTGTCCCCTGGGTGTCCCTGGGGTGCCCTGGCTGTCCTCTAGGTGTCCCTGGGGGTGCCCTGCCTGTCCCCTAAGTGTCCTGGGGGGTGCCCTGGCTGTCCCTAGGGTGCCCTGGCTGTGCCCTCGCTGTCCCTGGGGGTGGCCTGGCTGTCCCTGGAGTGCTTTGGCTGTCCCCTAGCTGTCCCTGGGGGTGCCCCGGCTGTCCCCTGGGTGTCCCTGGGGATGCCCTGGCTGTCCCTGGGGGTGCCCAGGCTGTCCCCTAGATGTCCCTGGGTGTGCCCTGGGTGTCCCTGGGGGTGCACAGTGTGTCCCTGGGGTTCCCTGGCTGTCCCGTACGTGTCCCTGGGGATGCCTTGGAGGTCCCCTAGGCGTCCCTGGGGGGGCCCTGGATGTCTCTTAGGTGTCCCTGGGGGTGTCCTGGCTGTCCCCTAGGTGTCCCTGGGCACGCCCTGTCTGTCCTCTAGGTGTCCCTGGGGGTGCCCTGCCTGTCCCCTAGGTGTCCCTGGGGGTGCCCTGGGTGTCCCTGGGGGTGCACAGTGTGTCCCTGGGGTTCCTTGGCTGTCCCGTACGTGTCCCTGGGGGTGCCCTGGAGGTCCCCCAGGTGTCCCTGGGGGTGCCCTGGGTGTCCCTGTGGGTGCCCTGGCTGTCCCTACGTGTCCCTGGGGTGCCCTGGGTGTCCCTGGGGTGCCCTGGGGCGCCCTGCCTGTCCCCTAGGTGTCCCTGGGGGTGCCCTCGCTATCCCTAGGCTGCCCTGGCTGTCCCCTAGGTGTCCCTGGGGGTGCCCTGCTTGTCCCCTAGATGTCCTTGGGGGTGCCCTGGCTGTCCCTGGGGTTCCCTGGCTGTCCCCTAAGTGTCCTTGGAGGTGCCCTGGGTGTTCCTGGGGGTGCACAGGGTGTCCCTGGGGTTCCCTGGCTGTCCCCTATGTGTCCCTGGGGGGCCCTGGCTGTCTCTGGGGTGCCCTGGGGGTGCCCTGGGTGTCCCTGGGTGTGCCCTGGGTGTCTCTGGGGAGCCCTGGCTGTCCCTGGGGGAGCCATGGCTGTCCCTGGGAGTGCCCTGCCTGTCCCCTAGGTGTCCCTGGGGGGGTCCTGGTTGTCTCTGGGGTTCCTTGGCTTTCCTCTAGGTGTCCCTGGGGGTGCCCTGGCTGTCCCCTACGTGTCCCTGGGGGTGCCCTGGGTGTCCCTGGAGTGCCCTGACTGTCCCCTAGGTGTCCCTGAGGGGGCCCTGGCTGTCTCCTAGGTGTCCCTGGGGGTGCCCTGCCTGTCCCCTAAGTGTCCTAGGGGGTGCCCTGGCTGTGCCCTCGGTGTCTCTGGGGGTGTCCTGGCTGTCCCTAGGGTGCCCTGGCTGTCCCTTAGGTGTCCCTGGGTGTGCCCTGGGTGTCTCTGGGGTGCCCTGGCTGTCCCCTAGGTGTTCCTGGGGGTGTCCTGGGTGTCCCTGGGGGTGCCCAGGGTGTCCCTGGGGTTCCCTGGCTGTGCCCTCGCTGTCCCTGGGGGTGCCCTCGCTATCCCTAGGCTGCCCTGGCTGTCCCCTAGATGTCCTTGGGGGTGCCCTGGCTGTCCCTAGGGTGCCCTGGCTGTGCCCTAGGTGTCCCTGGCGGTGCCCTGGGTGTCCCTGGGGGTGCACAGGGTGTCCCTGGGTGTGCCCTGGGTGTCCCTGGGGGTGCACAGGGTGTCCCTGGGGTTCCCTGGCTGTCCCATACGTGTCCCTGGGGATGCCTTGGAGGTCCCCAAGGTGTCCCTGGGGAGGCCCTGGCTGTCCCCTAGGTGTCCCTGGGGGTGCCCTGGCTGTCTCTGGGGTGCCCTGGGGGTGCCCTGGGTGTCCCTGGGGGAGCACAGGGTGTCCCTGGGGTTCCCTGGCTGTCCCCTAGCTGTCCCTGGGGGGGCCCTGGCTGTCCCCTAGGTGTCCCTGGGGGTGCCCTGGCTGTCCCTGGGGGTGCACAGGGTGTCCCTGGGGTTCCCTGGCTGTCCCCAAGGTGTCCCTGGGGAGGCCCTGGCTGTCCCCTAGGTGTCCCTGGGGGTGCCCTGGCTGTCTCTGGGGCGCCCTGGGGGTGCCCTGGGTGTCCCTGGGGGTGCACAGGGTGTCCCTGGGGTGCCCTGCCTTTCCCCTAAGTGTCCTAGGGGGTGCCCAGGCTGTCCCTAGGGTGCCCTGGCTGTGCCCTCGCTGTCCCTGGGGGTGGCCTGGCTGTCCCTGGAGTGCTTTGGCTGTCCCCTAGCTGTCCCTGGGGGTGCCCCGGCTGTCCCCTAGGTGTCCCTGGGGATGCACTGGCTGTCCCTGGGGGTGCCCAGGCTGTCCCCTAGGTGTCCCTGGGGGTGCCCTCGCTATCCCTAGGCTGCCCTGGCTGTCCCCTAGGTGTCCCTGGGGGTGCCCTGCTTGTCCCCTAGATGTCCTTGGGGGTGCCCTGGCTGTCCCTAGGGTGCCCTGGGTGTGCCCTGGGTGTCCCTGGGTGTGCCCTGGATGTCCCTGGGGGTGCACAGGGTGTCCCTGGGGTTCCCTGGCTGTCCCCTAGGTGTCCCTGGGGGGCCCTGGCTGTCCCCTAGGTGTCCCTGGGGGTGCCCTGGCTGTCTCTGGGGTGCCCTGGGGGCGCCCTGGGTGTCCCTGGGGGTGCAAAGGGTGTCCCTGGGGTGCCCTGGCTGTCCCCTAGGTGTCCCTGGGGGTGCCCCGGCTGTCCCCTAGGTGTCCCTGGGGGTGCCCTGGGTGTCCCTGGGGGTGCCCCTGGCTGTCCCCTAGGTGTCCCAGGGAGTGCCCTGGCTGTCCATAGGGTGCCCAGGCTGTCCCCTGGGTGTCCCTGGGGTGCCCTGGCTGTCCTCTAGGTGTCCCTGGGGGTGCCCTGCCTGTCCTCTACGTGTCCCTGGGGGTGCCCTCGCTGTCCCTGGGGTGCCCTGGCTGTCCCCTAGGTGTCCCAGAGGACCCCCTCTCTGTCCTCTAGGTGTCCCTGGGGGTGCCCTGCCTGTCCCCTAGGTGTCCCTGGGGGTGCCCTGGGTGTCCCTGGGGGTGCACAGCGTGTCCCTGGGGTTCCCTGGCTCTCCCCTAGGTGTCCCTGGGGGTGCCCTGGGTGTCCCTGGGGGTGCACAGGGTGTCCCTGGGGTTCCCTGGCTGTCCCCAAGGTGTCCCTGGGGAGGCCCTGGCTGTCCCCTAGGTGTCCCTGGGGGTGCCCTGGCTGTCTCTGGGGTGCCCTGGTGGTGCCCTGGGTGTCCCTGGGGGTGCACAGGGTGTCCCTGGGGTTCCCTGGCTGTCCCCTAGGTGTCCCTGGGGGGGCCCTGGCTGTCCCCTAGGTGTCCCTGGGGGTGCCCTGGCTGTCCCTGGGGGTGCACAGGGTGTCCCTGGGGTTCCCTGGCTGTCCCGTACGTGTCCCTGGGGATGCCTTGGAGGTCCCCTAGGCGTCCCTGGGGGGGCCCTGGATGTCTCCTAGGTGTCCCTGGGGGTGCCCTGCCTGTCCTCTACGTGTCCCTGGGGGTGCCATCGCTGTCCCTGGGGTGCCCTGGCTGTCCCCTAGGTGTCCCTGTGGACGCCCTGTCTGTCTTCTAGGTGTCCCTGGGGGTGCCCTGCCTGTCCCCTAGGTGTCCTTGGGGGTGCCCTGGGTGTCCCTGGGGGTGCACAGTGTGTCCCTGGGGTTCCTTGGCTGTCCCGTACGTGTCCCTGGGGGTGCCCTGGAGGTCCCCCAGGTGTCCCTGGGGGTGCCCTGGGTGTCCCTGTGTGTGCCCTGGCTGTCCCTACGTGTCCGTGGGGTGCCCTGGGTGTCCCTGGGGTGCCCTGGGGCGCCCTGCCTGTCCCCTAGGTGTCCCTGGGGGCGCCCTCGCTATCCCTAGGCTGCCCTGGCTGTCCCCTAGGTGTCCCTGGGGGTGCCCTGCTTGTCCCCTAGATGTCCTTGGGGGTGCCCTGGCTGTCCCTAGAGTGCCCTGGCTGTGCCCTGGGTGTCCCTGGGGGTGCCCTAGGTGTCCCTGGGGGTGCACAGGGTGTCCCTGGGGTTCCCTGGCTGTCCCCTAGGTGTCCCTGGGGGGCCCTGGCTGTCCCCTAGGTGTCCCTGGGGGTGCCCTGGCTGTCTCTGGGGTGCCCTGGGGGCGCCCTGGGTGTCCTTGGGGGTGCAAAGGGTGTCCCTGGGGTGCCCTGGCTGTCCCCTAGGTGTCCCTGGGGGTGCCCCAGCTGTCCCCTAGGTGTCCCTGGGGGTGCCCTGGGTGTCCCTGGGGGCGCCCCTGGCTGTCCCCTAGGTGTCCCAGGGAGTGCCCTGGCTGTCCATAGGGTGCCCTGGCTGTCCCCTGGGTGTCCCTGGGGTGCCCAGGCTGTCCTCTAGGTGTCCCTGGGGTTCCCTGGCTGTCCCGTACGTGTCCCTGGGGATGCCTTGGAGGTCCCCTAGGCGTCCCTGTGGGTGCCCTGGATGTCTCCTAGGTGTCCCTGGGGGTGCCCTGCCTGTCCTCTACGTGTCCCTGGGGGTGCCATCGCTGTCCCTGGGGTGCCCTGGCTGTCCCCTAGGTGTCCCTGCGGACGCCCTGTCTGTCCTCTAGGTGTCCCTGGGGGTGCCCTGCCTGTCCCCTAGGTGTCCCTGGGGGTGCCCTGGGTGTCCCTGGGGGTGCACAGTGTGTCCCTGGGGTTCCTTGGCTGTCCCGTACGTGTCCCTGGGGGTGCCCTGGAGGTCTCCCAGGTGTCCCTGGGGGTGCCCTGGGTGTCCCTGTGGGTGCCCTGGCTGTCCCTACGTGTCCCTGGGGTGCCCTGGGTGTCCCTGGGGTGCCCTGGGGCGCCCTGCCTGTCCCCTAGGTGTCCCTGGGGGCGCCCTCGCTATCCCTAGGCTGCCCTGGCTGTCCCCTAGGTGTCCCTGGGGGTGCCCTGCTTGTCCCCTAGATGTCCTTGGGGGTGCCCTGGCTGTCCCTAGAGTGCCCTGGCTGTGCCCTGGGTGTCCCTGGGGGTGCCCTAGGTGTCCCTGGGGGTGCACAGGGTGTCCCTGGGGTTCCCTGGCTGTCCCCTAGGTGTCCCTGGGGGGCCCTGGCTGTCCCCTAGGTGTCCCTGGGGGTGCCCTGGCTGTCTCTGGGGTGCCCTGGGGGCGCCCTGGGTGTCCTTGGGGGTGCAAAGGGTGTCCCTGGGGTGCCCTGGCTGTCCCCTAGGTGTCCCTGGGGGTGCCCCAGCTGTCCCCTAGGTGTCCCTGGGGGTGCCCTGGGTGTCCCTGGGGGCGCCCCTGGCTGTCCCCTAGGTGTCCCAGGGAGTGCCCTGGCTGTCCATAGGGTGCCCTGGCTGTCCCCTGGGTGTCCCTGGGGTGCCCAGGCTGTCCTCTAGGTGTCCCTGGGGTTCCCTGGCTGTCCCGTACGTGTCCCTGGGGATGCCTTGGAGGTCCCCTAGGCGTCCCTGTGGGTGCCCTGGATGTCTCCTAGGTGTCCCTGGGGGTGCCCTGCCTGTCCTCTACGTGTCCCTGGGGGTGCCATCGCTGTCCCTGGGGTGCCCTGGCTGTCCCCTAGGTGTCCCTGCGGACGCCCTGTCTGTCCTCTAGGTGTCCCTGGGGGTGCCCTGCCTGTCCCCTAGGTGTCCCTGGGGGTGCCCTGGGTGTCCCTGGGGGTGCACAGTGTGTCCCTGGGGTTCCTTGGCTGTCCCGTACGTGTCCCTGGGGGTGCCCTGGAGGTCTCCCAGGTGTCCCTGGGGGTGCCCTGGGTGTCCCTGTGGGTGCCCTGGCTGTCCCTACGTGTCCCTGGGGTGCCCTGGGTGTCCCTGGGGTGCCCTGGGGCGCCCTGCCTGTCCCCTAGGTGTCCCTGGGGGTGCCCTCGCTATCCCTAGGCTGCCCTGGCTGTCCCCTAGGTGTCCCTGGGGGTGCCCTGCTTGTCCCCTAGATGTCCTTGTGGGTGCCCTGGCTGTCCCTAGGGTGCCCTGGCTGTGCCCTGGGTGTCCCTGGGGGTGCCCTGGGTGTCCCTGGGGGTGCACAGGGTGTCCCTGGGGTTCCCTGGCTGTCCCCTAGGTGTCCCTGGGGGGCCCTGGCTGTCCCCTAGGTGTCCCTGGGGGTGCCCTGGCTGTCTCTGGGGTGCCCTGGGGGCGCCCTGGGTGTCCCTGGGGGTGCAAAGGGTGTCCCTGGGGTGCCCTGGCTGTCCCCTAGGTGTCCCTGGGGGTGTCCCGGCTGTCCCCTAGGTGTCCCTGGGGGTGCCCTGGGTGTCCCTGGGGGTGCCCCTGGCTGTCCCCTAGGTGTCCCAGGGAGTGCCCTGGCTGTCCATAGGGTGCCCTGGCTGTCCCCTGGGTGTCCCTGGGGTGCCCAGGCTGTCCTCTAGGTGTCCCTGGGGTTCCCTGGCTGTCCCGTACGTGTCCCTGGGGATGCCTTGGAGGTCCCCTAGGCGTCCCTGGGGGTGCCCTGGATGTCTCCTAGGTGTCCCTGGGGGTGCCCTGCCTGTCCTCTACGTGTCCCTGGGGGTGCCATCGCTGTCCCTGGGGTGCCCTGGCTGTCCCCTAGGTGTCCCTGCGGACGCCCTGTCTGTCCTCTAGGTGTCCCTGGGGGTGCCCTGCCTGTCCCCTAGGTGTCCCTGGGGGTGCCCTGGGTGTCCCTGGGGGTGCACAGTGTGTCCCTGGGGTTCCTTGGCTGTCCCGTACGTGTCCCTGGGGGTGCCCTGGAGGTCCCCCAGGTGTCCCTGGGGGTGCCCTGGGTGTCCCTGTGGGTGCCCTGGCTGTCCCTACGTGTCCCTGGGGTGCCCTGGGTGTCCCTGGGGTGCCCTGGGGCGCCCTGCCTGTCCCCTAGGTGTCCCTGGGGGTGCCCTCGCTATCCCTAGGCTGCCCTGGCTGTCCCCTAGGTGTCCCTGGGGGTGCCCTGCTTGTCCCCTAGATGTCCTTGTGGGTGCCCTGGCTGTCCCTAGGGTGCCCTGGCTGTGCCCTGGGTGTCCCTGGGGGTGCCCTAGGTGTCCCTGGGGGTGCACAGGGTGTCCCTGGGGTTCCCTGGCTGTCCCCTAGGTGTCCCTGGGGGGCCCTGGCTGTCCCCTAGGTGTCCCTGGGGGTGCCCTGGCTGTCTCTGGGGTGCCCTGGGGGCGCCCTGGGTGTCCCTGGGGGTGCAAAGGGTGTCCCTGGGGTGCCCTGGCTGTCCCCTAGGTGTCCCTGGGGGTGCCCCGGCTGTCCCCTAGGTGTCCCTGGGGGTGCCCTGGGTGTCCCTGGGGGTGCCCCTGGCTGTCCCCTAGGTGTCCCAGGGAGTGCCCTGGCTGTCCATAGGGTGCCCTGGCTGTCCCCTGGGTGTCCCTGGGGTGCCCAGGCTGTCCTCTAGGTGTCCCTGGGGTTCCCTGGCTGTCCCGTACGTGTCCCTGGGGATGCCTTGGAGGTCCCCTAGGCGTCCCTGGGGGTGCCCTGGATGTCTCCTAGGTGTCCCTGGGGGTGCCCTGCCTGTCCTCTACGTGTCCCTGGGGGTGCCATCGCTGTCCCTGGGGTGCCCTGGCTGTCCCCTAGGTGTCCCTGCGGACGCCCTCTCTGTCCTCTAGGTGTCCCTGGGGGTGCCCTGCCTGTCCCCTAGGTGTCCCTGGGGGTGCCCTGGGTGTCCCTGGGGGTGCACAGTGTGTCCCTGGGGTTCCTTGGCTGTCCCGTACGTGTCCCTGGGGGTGCCCTGGAGGTCCCCCAGGTGTCCCTGGGGGTGCCCTGGGTGTCCCTGTGGGTGCCCTGGCTGTCCCTACGTGTCCCTGGGGTGCCCTGGGTGTCCCTGGGGTGCCCTGGGGCGCCCTGCCTGTCCCCTAGGTGTCCCTGGGGGTGCCCTCGCTATCCCTAGGCTGCCCTGGCTGTCCCCTAGGTGTCCCTGGGGGTGCCCTGCTTGTCCCCTAGATGTCCTTGGGGGTGCCCTGGCTGTCCCTAGGGTGCCCTGGGTGTGCCCTGGGTGTCCCTGGGTGTGCCCTGGATGTCCCTGGGGGTGCACAGGGTGTCCCTGGGGTTCCCTGGCTGTCCCCTAGGTGTCCCTGGGGGGCCCTGGCTGTCCCCTAGGTGTCCCTGGGGGTGCCCTGGCTGTCTCTGGGGTGCCCTGGGGGCGCCCTGGGTGTCCCTGGGGGTGCAAAGGGTGTCCCTGGGGTGCCCTGGCTGTCCCCTAGGTGTCCCTGGGGGTGCCCCGGCTGTCCCCTAGGTGTCCCTGGGGGTGCCCTGGGTGTCCCTGGGGGTGCCCCTGGCTGTCCCCTAGGTGTCCCAGGGAGTGCCCTGGCTGTCCATAGGGTGCCCTGGCTGTCCCCTGGGTGTCCCTGGGGTGCCCTGGCTGTCCTCTAGGTGTCCCTGGGGGTGCCCTGCCTGTCCTCTACGTGTCCCTGGGGGTGCCCTCGCTGTCCCTGGGGTGCCCTGGCTGTCCCCTAGGTGTCCCAGAGGACCCCCTCTCTGTCCTCTAGGTGTCCCTGGGGTTCCCTGGCTCTCCCCTAGGTGTCCCTGTGGGTGCCCTGGCTGTCCCTGGGGGTGCACAGGGTGTCCCTGGGGTTCCCTGGCTGTCCCGTACGTGTCCCTGGGGATGCCTTGGAGGTCCCCTAGGCGTCCCTGGGGGGGCCCTGGATGTCTCCTAGGTGTCCCTGGGGGTGCCCTGCCTGTCCTCTACGTGTCCCTGGGGGTGCCATCGCTGTCCCTGGGGTGCCCTGGCTGTCCCCTAGGTGTCCCTGGGGACGCCCTGTCTGTCCTCTAGGTGTCCCTGGGGGTGCCCTGCCTGTCCCCTAGGTGTCCCTGGGGATGCCCTGGGTGTCCCTGGGGGTGCACAGTGTGTCCCTGGGGTTCCTTGGCTGTCCCGTACGTGTCCCTGGGGGTGCCCTGGAGGTCCCCCAGGTGTCCCTGGGGGTGCCCTGGGTGTCCCTGTGGGTGCCCTGGCTGTCCCTACGTGTCCCTGGGGTGCCCTGGGTGTCCCTGGGGTGCCCTGGGGCGCCCTGCCTGTCCCCTAGGTGTCCCTGGGGGTGCCCTCGCTATCCCTAGGCTGCCCTGGCTGTCCCCTAGGTGTCCCTGGGGGTGCCCTGCTTGTCCCCTAGATGTCCTTGGGGGTGCCCTGGCTGTCCCTAGGGTGCCCTGGGTGTGCCCTGGGTGTCCCTGGGTGTGCCCTGGGTGTCCCTGGGGGTGCACAGGGTGTCCCTGGGGTTCCCTGGCTGTCCCCTAGGTGTCCCTGGGGGGCCCTGGCTGTCCCCTAGGTGTCCCTGGGGGTGCCCTGGCTGTCTCTGGGGTGCCCTGGGGGTGCCCTGGGTGTCCCTGGGGGTGCACAGGGTGTCCCTGGGGTGCCCTGGCTGTCCCCTAGGTGTCCCTGGGGGTGCCCCGGCTGTCCCCTAGGTGTCCCTGGGGGTGCCCTGGGTGTCCCTGGGGGTGCCCCTGGCTGTCCCCTAGGTGTCCCTGGGAGTGCCCTGGCTGTCCATAGGGTGCCCTGGCTGTCCCCTGGGTGTCCCTGGGGTGCCCTGGCTGTCCTCTAGGTGTCCCTGGGGGTGCCCTGCCTGTCCTCTACGTGTCCCTGGGGGTGCCCTCGCCTCTCCTGCGGTGCCCTGGCTGTCCCCTAGGTGTCCCAGAGGACCCCCTGTCTGTCCTCTAGGTGTCCCTGGGCGTGCCCTGCCTGTCCCCTAGGTGTCCCTGGGGGTGCCCTGGGTGTCCCTGGGGGTGCACAGCGTGTCCCTGGGGTTCCCTGGCTCTCCCCTAGGTGTCCCTGGGGATGCCCTGGGTGTCCCTGGGGGTGCACAGGGTGTCCCTGGGGTTCCCTGGCTGTCCCCAAGGTGTCCCTGGGGAGGCCCTGGCTGTCCCCTAAGTGTCCCTGGGGGTGCCCTGGCTGTCTCTGGGGTGCCCTGGGTGTCCCTGGGGGTGCACAGGGTGTCCCTGGGAGTGCCCCGGCTGTCCCCTAGGTGTGCCTGAGGTGCCCTACCTGTCCTCTTGGTGTCCCTGGGGGTGCCCTGGCTGTCCCCTCGGTGGCCCTGGGGGTGCCCTGGCTGTCCCTAGGGTGCCCTGGCTGTCCCTTAGGTGTCCCTGGGTGTGCCCTGGGTGTCTCTGGGGTGCCCTGCCTGTCCCCTAGGTGTCCCTGGGGGTGCCTTGGGTGTCCCTGGGGGTGCAGAGGGTGTCCCTCGGGTTCCCTGGCTGTCCCCTAGGTGTCCCTGGGGGGGGCCCTGGATGTCTCCTAGGTGTCCCTGGGGGTGCCCTGCCTGTCCTCTACGTGTCCCTGGGGGTGCCATCGCTGTCCCTGGGGTGCCCTGGCTGTCCCCTAGGTGTCCCTGGGGACGCCCTGTCTGTCCTCTAGGTGTCCCTGGGGGTGCCCTGCCTGTCCCCTAGGTGTCCCTGGGGGTGCCCTGGGTGTCCCTGGGGGTGCACAGTGTGTCCCTGGGGTTCCTTGGCTGTCCCGTACGTGTCCCTGGGGGTGCCCTGGAGGTCCCCCAGGTGTCCCTGGGGGTGCCCTGGGTGTCCCTGTGGGTGCCCTGGCTGTCGCTACGTGTCCCTGGGGTGCCCTGGGTGTCCCTGGGGTGCCCTGGGGCGCCCTGCCTGTCCCCTAGGTGTCCCTGGGCGTGCCCTCGCTATCCCTAGGCTGCCCTGGCTGTCCCCTAGGTGTCCCTGGGGGTGCCCTGCTTGTCCCCTAGATGTCCTTGGGGGTGCCCTGGCTATCCCCAGGGTGCCCTGGGTGTGCCCTGGGTGTCCCTGGGTGTGCCCTGGGTGTCCCTGGGGGTGCACAGGGTGTCCCTGGGGTTCCCTGGCTGTCCCCTAGGTGTCCCTGGGGGGCCCTGGCTGTCCCCTAGGTGTCCCTGGGGGTGCCCCGGCTGTCCCCTAGGTGTCCCTGGGGGTGCCCTGGGTGTCCCTGGGGGTGCCCCTGGCTGTCCCCTAGGTGTCCCTGGGAGTGCCCTGGCTGTCCATAGGGTGCCCTGGCTGTCCCCTGGGTGTCCCTGGGGTGCCCTGGCTGTCCTCTAGGTGTCCCTGGGGGTGCCCTGCCTGTCCCCTAAGTGTCCTGGGGTTGCCCCTGGCTGTCCCTAGGGTGCCCTGGCTGTGCCCTCGCTGTCCCTGGGGGTGGCCTGGCTGTCCCTGGAGTGCTTTGGCTGTCCCCTAGCTGTCCCTGGGGGTGCCCCGGCTGTCCCCTGGGTGTCCCTGGGGATGCCCTGGCTGTCCCTGGGGGTGCCCAGGCTGTCCCCTAGATGTCCCTGGGTGTGCCCTGGGTGTCCCTGGGTGTGCCCTGGGTGTCCCTGGGGGTGCACAGTGTGTCCCTGGGGTTCCCTGGCTGTCCCGTACGTGTCCCCGGGGATGCCTTGGAGGTCCCCTAGGCGTCCCTGGGGGGGCCCTGGATGTCTCTTAGGTGTCCCTGGGGGTGTCCTGGCTGTCCCCTAGGTGTCTCTGGGGGGGCCCTGGCTTCCTCCTAGGTGTCCCTGGGGGTGCCCTGCCTGTCCTTTACGTGTCCCTGGGGGTGCCATCGCTGTCCCTGGGGTGCCCTGGCTGTCCCCTAGGTGTCCCTGGGCACGCCCTGTCTGTCCTCTAGGTGTCCCTGGGGGTGCCCTGCCTGTCCCTGGGGGTGCACAGTGTGTCCCTGGGGTTCCTTGGCTGTCCCGTACGTGTCCCTGGGGGTGCCCTGGAGGTCCCCCAGGTGTCCCTGGGGGTGCCCTGGGTGTCCCTGTGGGTGCCCTGGCTGTCCCTACGTGTCCCTGGGGTGCCCTGGGTGTCCCTGGGGTGCCCTGGGGCGCCCTGCCTGTCCCCTAGGTGTCCCTGGGGGTGCCCTCGCTATCCCTAGGCTGCCCTGGCTGTCCCCTAGGTGTCCCTGGGGGTGCCCTGCTTGTCCCCTAGATGTCCTTGGGGGTGCCCTGGCTGTCCCTGGGGTTCCCTGGCTGTCCCCTAAGTGTCCTTGGAGGTGCCCTGGGTGTTCCTGGGGGTGCACAGGGTGTCCCTGGGGTTCCCTGGCTGTCCCCTATGTGTCCCTGGGGGGCCCTGGCTGTCTCTGGGGTGCCCTGGGGGTGCCCTGGGTGTCCCTGGGTGTGCCCTGGGTGTCTCTGGGGAGCCCTGGCTGTCCCCTAGGTGTCCCTGGGGGGGCCCAGGCTGTCCCTGGGGGGAGCCATGGCTGTCCCTGGGAGTGCCCTGCCTGTCCCCCAGGTGTCCCTGGGGGGGTCCTGGTTGTCTCTGGGGTTCCTTGGCTGTCCCCTAGGTGTCCCTGGGGGTGCCCTGGCTGTCCCCTACGTGTCCCTGGGGGTGCCCTGGGTGTCCCTGGAGTGCCCTGACTGTCCCCTAGGTGTCCCTGAGGGGGCCCTGGCTGTCTCCTAGGTGTCCCTGGGGGTGCCCTGCCTGTCCCCTAAGTGTCCTAGGGGGTGCCCTGGCTGTGCCCTCGGTGTCTCTGGGGGTGTCCTGGCTGTCCCTAGGGTGCCCTGGCTGTCCCTTAGGTGTCCCTGGGTGTGCCCTGGGTGTCTCTGGGGTGCCCTGGCTGTCCCCTAGGTGTCCCTGGGAGGGTGTCCTGGGTGTCCCTGGGGTGCCCAGGGTGTCCCTGGGGTTCCCTGGCTGTGCCCTCGCTGTCCCTGGGGGTGCCCTCGCTATCCCTAGGCTGCCCTGGCTGTCCCCTAGATGTCCTTGGGGGTGCCCTGGCTGTCCCTAGGGTGCCCTGGCTGTGCCCTAGGTGTCCCTGGCGGTGCCCTGGGTGTCCCTGGGGGTGCACAGGGTGTCCCTGGGTGTGCCCTGGGTGTCCCTGGGGGTGCACAGGGTGTCCCTGGGGTTCCCTGGCTGTCCCATACGTGTCCCTGGGGATGCCTTGGAGGTCCCCAAGGTGTCCCTGGGGAGGCCCTGGCTGTCCCCTAGGTGTCCCTGGGGGTGCCCTGGCTGTCTCTGGGGTGCCCTGGGGGTGCCCTGGGTGTCCCTGGGGGAGCACAGGGTGTCCCTGGGGTTCCCTGGCTGTCCCCTAGCTGTCCCTGGGGGGGCCCTGGCTGTCCCCTAGGTGTCCCTGGGGGTGCCCTGGCTGTCCCTGGGGGTGCACAGGGTGTCCCTGGGGTTCCCTGGCTGTCCCCAAGGTGTCCCTGGGGAGGCCCTGGCTGTCCCCTAGGTGTCCCTGGGGGTGCCCTGGCTGTCTCTGGGGCGCCCTGGGGGTGCCCTGGGTGTCCCTGGGGGTGCACAGGGTGTCCCTGGGGTGCCCTGCCTGTCCCCTAAGTGTCCTAGGGGGGTGCCCAGGCTGTCCCTAGGGTGCCCTGGCTGTGCCCTCGCTGTCCCTGGGGGTGGCCTGGCTGTCCCTGGAGTGCTTTGGGCTGTCCCCTAGCTGTCCCTGGGGGTGCCCCGGCTGTCCCCTAGGTGTCCCTGGGGATGCCCTGGCTGTCCCTGGGGGTGCCCAGGGCTGTCCCCTAGGTGTCCCTGGGTGTGCCCTGGGTGTCCCTGGGGGTGCACAGGGTGTCCCTGGGGTTCCCTGGCTGTCCCATACGTGTCCCTGGGGGGGCCCTGGCTGTCCCCTAGGTGTCCCCTGGGGGTGCCCTGGCTGTCCCTGGGGGTGCACAGGGTGTCCCTGGGGTTCCCTGGCTGTCCCGTACGTGTCCCTGGGGATGCCTTGGAGGTCCCCTAGGCGTCCCTGGGGGGCCCTGGATGTCTCCTAGGTGTCCC
>NW_027095091.1:0-35516 GCF_029207755.1 Chamaea fasciata | reverse complement strand
CTCTAGGTGTCCCTGGGGCGGCCCTGGCTGTCCCCTAGGTGTCCCTGGGGTGCCCTGCCTGTCCCCTAGGTGTCCCTGGGGGTGCCCTGGCTGTCCTCTAGGTGTCCCTGGGGGTGGTCTGCCTGTCCCCTAAGTGTCCTTGGGGGTGCCCTGGCTGTCTCTAGGGTGCCCTGGCTGTGCCCTCTGTGTCCCTGGGGGTGCCCTGGCTGTCCCTAGGGTGCCCTGGCTGTCCCCTAGGTGTCCCTGGGGGTGCCCTGGGTGTCCCTGGGGATGCGCTGGCTGTCCCCTAGGTGTCCCTGGGGGTGCCCTTGCTGTACCTCGGGTTCCCTGGCTGTCCCCTAGGTGTCCCTGGGGGTCTCCTCGCTGTCCCTGGGGTTCCCTGGCTGTCCTTGGGGTGCTCTGGCTGTCCCCTACGTGTTCCTGGAGCTGCCCTGGGTGTCCCTGGGGTGCCCTGCGGGTGCCCTTGCTGTCCCTGGGGGTGCCCTGGCTGTCCCCTAGGTATCCATGGGGGTGCCCAGGGTGTCCCTGGGGGTGCCCTGGCTGTCCCTGGGGGGGCCCTGGCTGTCCCCTCGGTGTCCCTAGGGTGCCCTGGCTGTCCGCTAGGTGTGCCTGGGGTTGCCCAGGGTGTCCCTTGGGGTGCCCTGGGTGTCCCTGGAGTGCCCTGCCTGTCCCCTAGGTGTCCCTGGGGGTGCCCTGGCTGTCCCCTTGGTGTCCGTGGGGTGCCCTGGCTGTCCCCTAGGTGTCCCTGGGAGTGCCCTGGCTGTCCTTGGGGTGCTCTGGCTGTCCCCTTGGTGTCCCTGGGGGTGCCCTGGCTGTCCTCTAGGTGAGCCTGGGGGTGCCCTGGCTGTCCCCTCGGTGTCCCTGGGGGTGCCCTGGCTGTCCCCTAGTTGTCCCTGGGGGGGCCCTGGCTGTCCCCTTGGTGTCCCTGGGGGTGCCCTGGCTGTCCCCTAGCTAACCCTGGGTGTGCCCTGGCTGTCCCTGGGGTGCCCTGGCTGTCCTCTACGTGTCCCTGGGGGTTCTCTGGGTGTCCCTGGAGTTCCCTGGCTGTCCCCTAGGTGTCCCTGGGGGGGCCCTGGGCGTCCCTGGGGGTGCCCAGGGTGTCCCTGGGCTGCCCTGGCTGTCCCCTAGGTGTCCCTGGGGGGGCCCTGGCAGTCCCCTAGGTGTTCCTGGGGGTGCCCAGGGTGTCCCTTAGGTGTCCCTGGGGGTGCCCTGGCTGTTACTGGGGTGCTCTGGATGTCCCATTGGTGTCCCTGGGGGTGCCCTGGCTGTCCCCTAGGTGTCCCTGGGGGTGCCCTGGCTGTCCCTAGGGTGCCCTGGCTGTCCCCTCGGTGTCCCTGGGGGTGGTCTGCCTGTCCCCTAGGTGTCCTTGGGGGTGCCCTGGCTGTCCCTAGGGTGCCCTGGCTGTGCCTTCTGTGTCCCTGGGGGTGCCCTGCCTGTCCCTAGGGTGCCCTGGCTGTCCCCTAGGTGTCCCTGGGGGTGCCCTGGGTGTTCCTGGGGATGCCCTGGCTGTCCCCTAGGTGTCCCTGGGGGTGCCCTGGGTGTCCCTGGGCGTGCCCTGGCTGTGCCCTCGGTGTCCCTGGGGGTGCCCTGACTGTCCCTAGGGTGCCCTGGCTGTGCCCTAGGTGTCCCTGGGGATGCCCTGGCTGTCCCTAGGGTGCCCTGGCTGTGCCCTTGGTGTCCCTGGGGGTGCCCTAGCTGTCCCCTAGGTGTCCCTGGGGGTGCCCTGGTGTCCCTCGGGGTGCCCTGGGTGTCCCCTAGGTTTCCCTGTGGGAGCCCTGGCTGTCCCCTAGGTGTCCCTGGGGGTGCCCTGCCTGTCCCCTAGGTTTCCCTGGGGGTGCCCTGGCTGTCCCCTAGGTGTCCCTGGGGGTGCCCCGGGTGTCCCTGGGGATGCCCTGGCTGTCCCCTAGGTGTCCCTGGGGGTGCCCTCGGTGTCCCTGGGGGTGCCCTGGCTGTGCCCTAGGTGTCCCTGGGGGTGCCCTGGCTGTCCCTCGGGTTCCCTGGCTGTCCCCTAGGTGTCCCTGGGGGTGCCCAGGGTGTCACTGGCGTTCCCTGGCTGTCCTGTACGTGTCTTTGGGGGTGCCCTAGAGGTCCCCTTGGTGTCCCTGGGGGTGCCATGGCTGTCCCTAGGGTGCCCTGACTGTGCCCTAGGTGTCCCTGGGGGTGCCCTGGCTGTCCCTAGGGTGCCCTGGCTGTGCCCTTGGTGTCCCTGGGGGTGCCCTGGTGTCCCTCGGGGTGCCCTGGGTGTCCCCTAGGTGTCCCTGGGCATGCCCTGGCTGTCCCTGGAGTGCCCTGGTTGTCCCCTAGGTGTCCCTGTGGGTGCCCTGGCTGTCCCCTAGGTGTCCCTGGGGGTGCCCTGCCTTTCCCCTAGGTGTCCCTGGGGGTGCCCTGGCTGTCCCTAGGGTGCCCTTTCTGTGCCCTGGGTGTCCCTGGGGGGGCCCTGGCTTTCCCCTAGGTGTCCCTGGGGGTGGCCTGGCTGTGCCTTCGGTGTCCCTGGGGGTGTCCTGGCTGTACCTAGGGTGCCCTGGCTGTCCCCTAGGTGTCCCTGGGGGTGCCCTGGGTGTGCCTGGCGTGCCCTGGCTGTCTTCTAGGTGTCCCTGGGGGTGCCCTGGGTGTCCCTGGGGATGCCCTGGCTGTCCCCTAGGTGTCCCTGTGGGTGCCCTGGGTGTCCCTGGGGGTGCCCTGACTGTCCCTAGGGTGCCCTGGCTGTGCCCTAGGTGTCCCTGGGGGTGCCCTGGCTGTCCCTAGGGTGCCCTGGCTGTCCCCTAGGTGTCCCTGGGGGTGCCCTGGCTGTCCCTGGAGAGCCCTGGCTGTCCCCTAGGTGTCCCTGTGGGTGCCCTAACTGTCACCTAGGTGTCCCTGGGGTGCCCTGCCTGTCCCCTAGGTGTCCCTGGGGGTGCCCTGGCTGTCCCCTAGGTGTCCCTGGGTGTGCCCTCTGTGTGCCTGGGGTGCCCTGGCTGTCCCCTACGTGTCCCTGGGGTGCCCTGCCTGTCCCCTACGTGTCCCTGGGGTTTCTTTGGCTGTCCCTAGGGTGCCCTGGCTGTCCCCTAGGTGCCCCTGTGGGTTCCCTAGGTGTGCAAGGGGTGCCCTGGCTGTCCCCTAGGTGTCCCTGGGGGTGCCCTGGTGTCCCTCGGGGTGCCCTGCCTGTCCCCTAGTTGTCCCTGGGGGTGCCCTGGGTGTGCCTGGGGTGCCCTGGCTGTCCTCTAGGTGTCCCTTGGGGTGCCCTGGGTGTCCCTGGGGATGCCGTGGCTGTCCCCTAGGTGTCCCTGGGGGTGCCCTGGGTGTCCCTGGGGATGCCCTGGCTGTCCCCTCGGTGTCCCTGGGGGTGCCCTGGCTGTCCCTCGGGTTCCCTGGCTGTCCCCTAGGTGTCCCTGGGGGTGCCCAGGGTGTCCTTGGGGTTCCCTGGCTGTCCCCTAGGTGTCCCTGGGGGGGCCCTGGGTGTCCCTGGGGTGCCCTGGGGGTGCCCTGCCTGTCTACTAGGTGTCCCTGGGGGGGCCCTGGCTGTCCCCTAGGTGTCCCTGGGGTGCCCTGCCTGTCCCCTTGGTGTCCCTGGGGGTGCCCTGGCTGTCCTCTAGGTGTCCCTGGGGGTGCCCTGGGTGTCCCTGGAGTTCCCTGGCTGTCCCCTTGATGTCCCTGGGGGTGCCCTGGCTGTCCCTAGGGTGCCCTGGCTGTCCCCTAGGTGTCCCTGGGGGTGCCCTGGTGTCCCTCGGGGTGCCCTGGCTGTCCCCTCGGTGTCCCTGGGGGTGGTCTGCCTGTCCCCTAGGTGTCCTTGGGGGTGCCCTGGCTGTCTCTAGGGTGCCCTGGCTGTTCCTTCTGTGTCCCTGGGGGTGCCCTGGCTGTCCCTAGGGTGCCCTGGCTGTCCCCTAGGTGTCCCTGGGGGTGCCCTGGGTGTGCCTGGGGTGCCCTGGCTGTGCCCTAGGTATCCCTGGGGGTGCCCAGGGTGTCCCTGGGGGTGCCCTGGGTGTCCCTGGGGATGCCCTGGCTGTCCACTAGGTGTCCCTGGGGGTGCCCTGGGTGTCCCTGGGGGTGCCCTGGCTGTGCCCTCGGTGTCCCTGGGGGTGCCCTGACTGTCCCTAGGGTGCCCTGGCTGTGCCCTAGGTGTCCCTGGGGGTGCCCTGGCTGTCCCTAGGGTGCCCTGGCTGTGCCCTTGGTGTCCCTGGGGGTGGCCTGGCTGTCCCTAGGGTGCCCTGGCTGTCCCCTAGGTGTCCCTGGGGGTGCCCTGGCTGTCCCTGGAGTGCCCTGGCTGTCCCCTAGGTGTCCCTGTGGGTGCCCTAACTGTCACCTAGGTGTCCCTGGGGGTGCCCTGGCTGTCCCCTAGGTGTCCCTGGGGGTACCCTGGCTGTCCCCTAGGTGTCCCTGGGTGTGCCCTATGTGTGCCTGGGGTGCCCTGGCTGTCCCCTACGTGTCCCTGGGGTGCCCTGCCTGTCCCCTACGTGTCCCTGGGGTTGCCCTGGCTGTCCCTAGGGTGCCCTGGCTGTCCCCTAGGTGCCCCTGTGGGTTCCCTAGGTGTGCAAGGGGTGCCCTGGCTGTCCCCTAGGTGTCCCTGGGGGTGCCCTGGTGTCCCTCGGGGTGCCCTGCCTGTCCCCTAGTTGTCCCTGGGGGTGCCCTGGGTGTGCCTGGGGTGCCCTGGCTGTCCTCTAGGTGTCCCTTGGGGTGCCCTGGGTGTCCATGGGGATGCCGTGGCTGTCCCCTAGGTGTCCCTGGGGGTGCCCTGGGTGTCCCTGGGGATGCCCTGGCTGTCCTCTCGGTGTCCCTGGGGGTGCCCTGGCTGTCCCTCGGGTTCCCTGGCTGTCCCCTAGGTGTCCCTGGGGGTGCCAAGGGTGTCCTTGGGGTTCCCTGGCTGTCCTCTAGGTGTCCCTGGGGGGGCCCTGGCTGTCCCCGAGGTGTCCCTGGGGTGCCCTGCCTGTCCCCTTGGTGTCCCTGGGGGTGCCCTGGCTGTCCTCTAGGTGTCCCTGGGGGTGCCCTGGGTGTCCCTGGAGTTCCCTGGCTGTCCCCTTGATGTCCCTGGGGGTGCCCTGGCTGTCCCTAGGGTGCCCTGGCTGTCCCCTAGGTGTCCCTGGGGGTGCCCTGGCTGTCCCTCGGGTTCCCTGGCTGTCCCCTAGGTGTCCCTGGGGGTGCCCAGGGTGTCCCTGGGGGTGCCCTGGCTGTCCCCTAGGTGTCCCTGCGGGTGCCCTGGCTGTCCCTGCGGGTGCCCTGGCTGTCCCCTAGGTGTCCCTGGGGGTGCCCTGCCTGTCCCCTAGGTGTCCCTGGGGTGCCCTGGCTGTCCCTGGGGGTGCCATGGCTGTCCCCTAGGTGTCCCTGAGGGGTGCCCTGGGTGTCCCTGGGGGTGCCCAGGCTGTCCCCTCGGTGTCCCTGGGGGTGCCCAGGGTGTCCCTGGGGGTGCCCTGGCTGTCCTTGGGGTGCTCTGGCTGTCCCCTACGTATCCCTGGCTGTCCTCTAGGTGTCCCTGGGGGGGCCCTGGCTGTCCCCTAGGTGTCCCTGGGGTGCCCTGCCTGTCCCCTTGGTGTCCCTGGGGGTGCCCTGGCTGTCCTCTAGGTGTCCCTGGGGGTGCCCTCGCTGTCCCTGGGGTGCCCTGGCTGTCCCCTTGGTGGCCCTGGGGGTGCCCTGGGTGTCCCTGGAGTGCCCTGGCTGTCCCCTAGGTGTCCCTGGGGGGGCCCTGGCTGTCCCCTTGGTGTCCCTTGGGGTGCCCTTCCTGTCCTCTAGGTGTCCCTGGGGGTGCCCTGGCTGTCCCCTAGGTGTCCCTGGGGGGGCCCTGTGTGACCCTGGGGGTGCACAGGGTGTCAGTGGTGTTCTCTGGCTGTCCCGTACGTGTCCCTGGGGTTCCCTAGAGGTCCCCTAGGTGTCCCTGGGGGTGCCCTGAGTGTCCCTGGGGGTGCCCAGGGTGTCCCTTAGGTGTCCCTGGGGGTGCCCTTGCTCTCCCCTAGGTGTCCCTGGGGGTGCCCTGGGTGTCCCTGGGGATGCCCTGGCTGTCCCCTAGGTGTCCCTGGGGGTGCCCTTGGTGTCCCTGGGGGTGCCATGGCTGTCCCTAGGGTGCCCTGGCTGTCCCCTAGGTGTCCCTGGGGGTGCCCTGGTGTCCCTCGGGGTGCCCTGGGTGTCCCCTAGGTGTCCCTAGGGGTGCCCTGGCTGTCCCCTAGGTGTCCCTCGGGGTGCCCTGGGTGTCCCCTAGGTGTCCCTAGGGTGCCCTTTCTGTGCCCTCGGTGTCCCTGGGGGTGCCCAGCCTGTCCCCTAGGTGTTCCTGGGGGTGCCCTGCCTGTCCCGTAGGTGTCCCTGCGGGTGCCCTGCCTGTCCCTAGGGTGCCCTGGCTGTCCCCTACGTGTCCCTGGGGGTGCCCTGGTGTCCCTCGGGGTGCCCTGGCTGTCCCCTAGGGGTATCTGGGTGTACCCTGCCTGTCCCCTAGGTGTCCCTGGGGGTGCCCTGGGTGTCCCTGGGGTGCCCTGGCTGTCACCTAGGTGTCCCTGGGGGTGCCCTGGCTGTCCCCTAGGGGTCTCTGGGGGTGCCCTGGCTGTCCCCTAGGTGTCCCTGGGGGTGCCCTGGCTGTCCTTGGGGTGCTCTGGCTGTCCCCTTGGTGTCCCTGGGGTACCCTGGGGGTGCCCTGCCTGTCCTCTAGGTGTCCCTGGAGGTGCCCTGGCTGTCCCCTAGGTGTCCCTGGGGTGCCCTGGCTGTCCCCTAGGTATCCCTGGGGGTGCCCTGGGTGTCCCTGGGGTGCCCTGGCTGTCCCCTTGGTGTACCTGGGGGTGCCCTGGGTGTCCCTGGGGTGCCCTGGCTGTCCCCAAGGTGTCCCTGTGGGTGCCCAGAGTGTCCATGGGAGTGCCCTGGCTTTCCCCTCGGTGTCCCTGGGGGTGCCCTGCCTGTCCCCTAGGTGTCCCTGGGGGTGCCCTGGCTGTCCCCTAGGTGTCCCTGGGGGTCCCCTTGGTGTCCCTGGGGGTGCCCAGGGCGTCCCTTACGTGTCCCTGGGGGTGCCCTTGCTGTCCCCTAGCTGTCCCTGGGGGTGCCCTGGCTGTCCCTGGGGTGCTCTGGATGTCCCCTTGGTGTCCCTAGGGGTGCCCTGGTGTCCCTCGGGGTGCCCTGGCTGTCCCCTAGGTCTCCCTGGGGGTGTCCTGGGTGTCCCCAGGGTGCCCTGGCTGTGCCCTCAGTGTCTCTGGGGGTGCCCTGGCTGTCCCCTAGGTGTCCCTGGGGGTGCCCTGGGTGTCCCTGAGGTGCCCTTGTTTTCCCCTCCGTCCCCTGGGTGCCCTGGCTGTCCCCTAGGTGTCCCTGGGGGTGCCCAGGGTGTCCCTGGGGATGCCTTGGATGTCCCCTAGGTGTCCCTGGGGTGCCCTGGCTGTCCCCTCGGTGTCCCTGGGGTGCCCTGGGTATCCCTGGGGGTGCCCTGCGTGTCCCCTAGGTGTCCTTAGGGGTGCCCTGGCTGTGCCCTCAGTGTCTCTGGGGGTTCCCTGCCTGTCCCCTCGGTGTCCCTGGGGGTGCCCTGGCTGTCCCCTAGGTGTCCCTGAGGGTGCCCTGGCCGTCCCTAGGGTGCCCTGGCTGTGCCCTTGGTGTCCCTGGGGGTGCCCTGGCTGTCCCTAGGGTGCCCTGGCTGTCCCCTAGGTGTCCCTGGGGGTGCCCTGGCTGTTCCCTCCGTGTCCCTGGGGTTGCCCTGGGTGTCCCTGGGGTGCCCTGGCTGACCCCAAGGTGTCCCTGGGGGTGCCCTGAGTGTCCCTGGGCTGCCCTGGCTGTCCCCTAGGTGTCCCTGGGGGGGCCCTGGCAGTCCCCGAGGTGTCCCTGGGTGTGCCCTGGAGGTCCCCTAGGTGTCCCTGGGGGTGCCCTCGCTGTCCCTGGGGTGCCCTGGCTGTCCCCTAGGTGTCCCTGGGGGTCCCCTTGGTGTCCCTCGGGGTGCCCAGGGTGTCCTTTAGGTGTCCCTGGGGTTCCCTGGCTGTCCCCTAGGTGTCCCTGGGGGTGCCCTGGGTGTCCCTGAGGTGCCCTGGCTTTCACCTCCGTGTCCCTGGGGGTGCCCTGGGTGTCCCTGGAGTGCCCTGGCTGTCCCCTAAATGTCCCTGGGGGTGCCCTGGGTGTCCCTGGAGTGCCCTGGCTGTCCCCTAAATGTCCCTGGGGGTGCCCTGGCTGTCTCCTAGGTGTCCCTGGGGGTGTCCTGCCTTCCCCTAGGTGTCCCTGGAGTGCCCTGGCTGTCCCCTAAATGTCCCTGGGAGGTCCCTGGCTGTCCCCTAGGGGTCTCTGGGGGTGCCCTGGCTGTCCCGTCAGTGTCCCTGGGGGTACCGTGCCTGTCCCCTAGGTGTCCCTGGGAGTGCCCTGCCTGTCCCTTAGGTGTCCCTGGGGGTGCCCTGGCTGTCCCCTAGGTGTCCCTGGGGGTGCCCTGGCAGTCCCTGGAGTGCCCTGGCTGTCCCCTAGGTGTCCCTGGGGGTGCCCTGGCTGTCCCCTAGGTGTCCCTGGGGGTGCCCTGCCTGTCCCCTAGGTGTCCCTGGGGGTGCCCTGGGTGTGCCTGGGGTGCCCTGGCTGTCCCCTAGGTGTCCCTGGGGGTGCCCTGGGTGTCCCTGGGGGGGCCCTGGCTGTCCTCTATGTGTCCCTGCGGGTGCCCTCCCTTTCCCTCGGGGTGCCCTGGCTGTCCCCAAGGTGTCCCTGGGGGTGCCCTGCCTGTCCTCTCGGTGTCCCTGGGGGTGCCCTGGCTGTCCCCTAGGTGTCCCTGGGTGTGCCCTGGGTGTCCCTGGGCGTGCTCAGGGTGTCCCTGGGGTTCCCTGGCTGTCCCGTAGGTGTCCCTGGGGGTGCATTAGGTGTCCCTGGGGGTGCCCAGGGTGTCCCTGGGGTTCCCTGACTGTCCCCTAGGTGTCCCTGGGGGGGCCCTGGTGTCCCTGGGTTGCCCTGGCTGTCCCCTAGGTGTCCCTGGGGGTGCCCTGACTGTCTCTAGGTGTCCCTGGGGGTGCCCTGGGTGTCCCTGGGCGTGCTCAGGGTGTCCCTGGGTTGCCCTGGCTGTCCCCTAGGTGTCCCTGGGGTGCCCTGCCTGTCCCTTAGGTGTCCCTGGGGGTGCCCTGGCTGTCCCCTAGGTGTCCCTGAAGGTGCCCTGGGTGTCCCTGGGGGGGCCCTGGCAGTCCCTGGAGTGCCCTGGCTGTCCCCTAGGTGTCCCTGGGGGTGCCCTGGCTGTCCCCTAGGTGTCCCTGGGGGTGCCCTGCCTGTCCCCTAGGTGTCCCTGGGGGTGCCCTGGGTGTCCCTGAGGTGCCCTGGCTTTCCCCTCCGTGTCCCTGGGGGTGCCCTGGGTGTCCCTGGGGGTGCCCTGGCTGTCCCCTAGTTGTCCCTGGGGGTTCCCTGCCTGTCCCCTAGGTGTCCCTGGGGGTGCCCTGGGTGTCCCTGGAGTGCCCTGGCTGTCCCCTAAATGTCCCTGGGGGTGCCCTGGCTGTCTCCTAGGTGTCCCTGGGGGTGTCCTGCCTTCCCCTAGGTGTCCCTGGAGTGCCCTGGCTGTCCCCTAAATGTCCCTGGGAGGTCCCTGGCTGTCCCTTAGGTGTCCCTGGGGGTGCCCTGGCTGTCCCCTAGGTGTCCCTGGGGGTGCCCTGGGTGTCCCTGGGGGGGCCCTGGCTGTGCCCTCGGTGTCCCTGAGGGTGTCTTGGCTGTCCCCAAGGTGTCCCTGGGGGTGCCCTGAGTGTCCCTGGGCTGCCCTGGCTGTCCCCTAGGTGTCCCTGGGGGGGCCCTGTCAGTCCCCGAGGTGTCCCTGGGTGTGCCCTGGAGGTCCCCTAGGTGTCCCTGGGGGTGCCCTCGCTGTCCCTGGGGTGCCCTGGCTGTCCCCTAGGTGTCCGTGGGAGTCCCCTTGGTGTCCCTCGGGGTGCCCAGGGTGTCCTTTAGGTGTCCCTGGGGTTCCCTGGCTGTCCCCTAGGTGTCCCTGGGGTGCCCTGGCTGTCCCCTCAGTGTCCCTGGGGTGCCCTGGGTATCCCTGGGGGTGCCCTGCGTGTCCCCTAGGTGTCCTTAGGGGTGCCCTGGCTGTGCCCTCAGTGTCTCTGGGGTTTCCCTGCCTGTCCCCTCGGTGTCCCTGGGGGTGCCCTGGCTGTCCCCTAGGTGTCCCTGAGGGTGCCCTGGCCGTCCCTAGGGTGCCCTGGCTATCCCCTAGGTGTCCCTGGGGGTGCCCTGGCTTTCCCCTCGGTGTCCCTGGGGCTGCCGTGCCTGTCCCCTAGGTGTCCCTGGGGGTGCCCTGGGTGTCCCTGGGGGTGCCCTGGCTGTCCCCTTGGTGTCCCTGGGGTGCCCTGGCTGTCCTTTAGGTGTCCCTGGGGGTGCTCTGGCTGTCCTTGGGGTGCCCTGGCTGTCCCCTAGGTGGCCCTGGGGGTGCCCTGGGTGTCCCTGGGGGTGCCCTGGAGGTCCCCTAGGTGTCCCTGGGGGTGCCCTGCCTGTCCCTGGGGTGCCCTGGCTGTCCCCAAGGTGTCCCTGGGGGTGCCCTGCCTGTCCTCTCGGTGTCCCTGGGGGTGCCCTGGCTGTCCCCTAGGTGTCTCTGGGGGTGCCCTGGGTGTCCCTGGGGGTGCGCTGGCTGTCCCCTAGGTGTCCCTGGGGGTGTCCTGCCTTCCCCTAGGTGTCCCTGGCGGTGCCCTGGCTGTCCCCTAGGTGTCCCTGGGTGTGCCCTGGGTGTCCCTGGGCGTGCTCAGGGTGTCCCTGGGGTTCCCTGGCTGTCCCCTAGGTGTCCCTGGGGGTGCATTAGGTGTCCCTGGGGGTGCCCAGGGTGTCCCTGGGGTTCCCTGACTGTCCCCTAGGTGTCCCTGGGGGGGCCCTGGTGTCCCTGGGTTGCCCTGGCTGTCCCCTAGGTGTCCCTGGGGTGCCCTGACTGTCCCTAGGTGTCCCTGGGGGTGCCCTGGGTGTCCCTGGGGTGCTCTGGGGGTACCCTGGCTATCCCTGGAGGTCCCCTGCACGTCCCCTAGGTGTCCCTGGGGTGCCCTGACTGTCTCGTCAGTGTCCCTGGGGGTGCCCTGGCTGTCCCCTAGGTGTCCCTGGGGGTGTCCTGCCTTGCCCTAGGTGTCCCTGGGGGTGTTCTGGCTGTTCCCTCCGTGTCCCTGGGGGTGCCCTAGGTGTCCCTGGGGGGGCCCTGGCAGTCCCCGAGGTGTCCCTGGGTGTGCCCTGGAGGTCCCCTAGGTGTCCCTGGGGGTGCCCTCGCTGTCCCTGGGGTGCCCTGGCTGTCCCCTAGGTGTCCCTGGGGGTCCCCTTGGTGTCCCTCGGGGTGCCCAGGGTGTCCTTTAGGTGTCCCTGGGGTTCTCTGGCTGTCCCCTAGGTGTCCCTGGGGGTGCCCTGGGTGTCCCTGAGGTGCCCTGGCTTTCCCCTCCGTGTCCCTGGGGGTGCCCTGGGTGTCCCTGGAGTGCCCTGGCTGTCCCCTAAATGTCCCTGGGGGTGCCCTGGCTGTCTCCTAGGTGTCCCTGGGGGTGTCCTGCCTTCCCCTAGGTGTCCCTGGCGTGCCCTGGCTGTCCCCTAAATGTCCCTGGGAGGTCCCTGGCTGTCCCCTAGGGGTCTCTGGGGGTGCCCTGGCTGTCCCGTCAGTGTCCCTGGGGGTACCCTGCCTGTCCCCTAGGTGTCCCTGGGAGTGCCCTGCCTGTCCCTTAGGTGTCCCTGGGGGTGCCCTGGCTGTCCCCTAGGTGTCCCTGGGGGTGCCCTGGGTGTCCCTGGGGGGGCCCTGGCTGAGCCCTCGGTGTCCCTGAGGGTGTCTTGGCTGTCCCCTAGGTGTCCCTGGGGGTGCCCTGGCTGTGCCCTAGGTGTCCCTGGGGGTGCCCTGCCTGTCCCCTAGGTGTCCCTGGGGGTGCCCTGGCTGTCCCTAGGGTGCCCTTGCTGTGCCCTCGGTGTCCCTGGGGGTGCCGTGGCTGTCCCCTAGGTGTCCCTGGGGGTTCCCTGGGTGTGCCTGGGGTGCCCTGGCTGTCCCCTAGGGTGCCCTGGCTGTGCCCTTGGTGTCCCTGGGGGTGCCCTGGCTGTCCCTAGGGTGCCCTGGCGGTCCCCTAAGTGTCCCTGGGTGTGCCCTGGTGTCCCTCGGGGTGCCCTGGCTATCCCCTAGGTGTCCCTGGGGGTGCCCTGGCTGTCCCCTAGGTGTCCCTGGGGGTGCCCTGCCTGTCCCCTAGGTGTCCCTGGGGGTGCCCTGGGTGTGCCTGGGGTGCCCTGGCTGTCCCCTAGGTGTCCCGGGGGGTGCCCAGGGTGTCCCTGGGGATGCCCTGGCTGTCCCCTAGGTGTCCCTGGGTGTGCCCTGGGTGTCCCTGGGGGTGCCCTGGCTGTCCCCTTGGTGTCCCTGGGGTGCCCTGGCTGTCCTTTAGGTGTCCCTGGGGGTGCTCTGGCTGTCCTTGGGGTGCCCTGGCTGTCCCCTAGGTGTACCTGGGGGTGCCCTGGCTGTCCCTGGGGTGCCCTGGCTGTCCCCAAGGTGTCCCTGGGGGTGCCCTGCCTGTCCTCTCGGTGTCCCTGGGGGTGCCCTGGCTGTCCCCTAGGTGTCTCTGGGGGTGCCCTGGGTGTCCCTGGGGGTGCGCTGGCTGTCCCCTAGGTGTCCCTGGGGGTGTCCTGCCTTCCCCTAGGTGTCCCTGGGGGTACCCTGCCTGTCCCCTAGGTGTCCCTGGGAGTGCCCTGCCTGTCCCTTAGGTGTCCCTGGGGGTGCCCTGGCTGTCCCCTAGGTGTCCCTGAAGGTGCCCTGGGTGTCCCTGGGGGGGCCCTGGCTGTGCCCTCGGTGTCCCTGAGGGTGTCTTGGCTGTCCCCTAGGTGTCCCTGGGGGTGCCCTGGCTGTCCCCTAGGTGTCCCTGGGGGTGCCCTGCCTGTCCCCTAGGTGTCCCTGGGGGTGCCCTGGCTGTCCCTAGGGTGTCCTTGCTGTGACCTCGGTGTCCCTGGGGGTGCCCTGGCTGTCCCCTAGGTGTCCCTGGGGGTGCCCGGGGTGTCCCTGAGGTGCCCTGGCTTTCACCTCCGTGTCCCTGGGGGTGCCCTGGGTGTCCCTGGAGTGCCCTGGCTGTCCCCAAAATGTCCCTGGGGGTGCCCTGGCTGTCCCCTAGTTGTCCCTGGGGGTTCCCTGCCTGTCCCCTAGGTGTCCCTGGGGGTGCCCTGGGTGTCCCTGGAGTGCCCTGGCTGTCCCCTAAATGTCCCTGGGGGTGCCCTGGGTGTCCCTGGAGTGCCCTGGCTGTCCCCTAAATGTCCCTGGGGGTGCCCTGGCTGTCTCCTAGGTGTCCCTGGGGGTGTCCTGCCTTCCCCTAGGTGTCCCTGGAGTGCCCTGGCTGTCCCCTAAATGTCCCTGGGAGGTCCCTGGCTGTCCCCTAGGGGTCTCTGGGGGTGCCCTGGCTGTCCCGTCAGTGTCCCTGGGGGTACCGTGCCTGTCCCCTAGGTGTCCCTGGGAGTGCCCTGCCTGTCCCTTAGGTGTCCCTGGGGGTGCCCTGGCTGTCCCCTAGGTGTCCCTGGGGGTGCCCTGGGTGTCCCTGGGGGGGCCCTGGCTGTGCCCTCGGTGTCCCTGAGGGTGTCTTGGCTGTCCCCTAGGTGTCCCTGGGGGTGCCCTGGCAGTCCCTGGAGTGCCCTGGCTGTCCCCTAGGTGTCCCTGGGGGTGCCCTGGCTGTCCCCTAGGTGTCCCTGGGGGTGCCCTGCCTGTCCCCTAGGTGTCCCTGGGGGGGCCCTGGCTGTCCCTAGGGTGCCCTTGCTGTGCCCTCGGTGTCCCTGGGGGTGCCCTGGCTGTCCCCTAGGTGTCCCTGGGGGTGCCCTGGGTGTGCCTGGGGTGCCCTGGCTGTCCCCTAGGTGTCCCGGGGGGTGCCCAGGGTGTCCCTGGGGGGGCCCTGGCTGTCCCCTAGGTGTCCCTGGGGGTGCCCTGGCTGTCCCCTAGGTGTCCCTGAGGGTGCCCTGGTGTCCCTCGGGGTGCCCTGGCTATCCCCTAGGTGTCCCTGGGGGTGCCCTGGCTTTCCCCTCGGTGACCCTGGGGCTGCCGTGCCTGTCCCCTAGGTGTCCCTGGGGGTGCCCTGGGTGTCCCTGGGGGTGCCCTGGCTGTCCCCTTGGTGTCCCTGGGGTGCCCTGGCTGTCCTTTAGGTGTCCCTGGGGGTGCTCTGGCTGTCCTTGGGGTGCCCTGGCTGTCCCCTAGGTGGCCCTGGGGGTGCCCTGGGTGTCCCTGGGGTGCCCTGGAGGTCCCCTAGGTGTCCCTGGGGGTGCCCTGGCTGTCCCTGGGGTGCCCTGGCTGTCCCCAAGGTGTCCCTGGGGGTGCCCTGCCTGTCCTCTCGGTGTCCCTGGGGGTGCCCTGGCTGTCCCCTAGGTGTCTCTGGGGGTGCCCTGGGTGTCCCTGGGGGTGCGCTGGCTGTCCCCTAGGTGTCCCTGGGGGTGTCCTGCCTTCCCCTAGGTGTCCCTGGCGGTGCCCTGGCTGTCCCCTAGGTGTCCCTGGGTGTGCCCTGGGTGTCCCTGGGCGTGCTCAGGGTGTCCCTGGGGTTCCCTGGCTGTCCCCTAGGTGTCCCTGGGGGTGCATTAGGTGTCCCTGGGGGTGCCCAGGGTGTCCCTGGGGTTCCCTGACTGTCCCCTAGGTGTCCCTGGGGGGGCCCTGGTGTCCCTGGGTTGCCCTGGCTGTCCCCTAGGTGTCCCTGGGGTGCCCTGACTGTCCCTAGGTGTCCCTGGGGGTGCCCTGGGTGTCCCTGGGGTGCTCTGGGGGTACCCTGGCTATCCCTGGAGGTCCCCTGCATGTCCCCTAGGTGTCCCTGGGGTGCCCTGACTGTCTCGTCAGTGTCCCTGGGGGTGCCCTGGCTGTCCCCTAGGTGTCCCTGGGGGTGTCCTGCCTTGCCCTAGGTGTCCCTGGGGGTGCCCTGGGTGTCCCTGGGGTGCCCTGGCTGACCCCAAGGTGTCCCTGGGGGTGCCCTGAGTGTCCCTGGGCTGCCCTGGCTGTCCCCTAGGTGTCCCTGGGGGTCCCCTTGGTGTCCCTCGGGGTGCCCAGGGTGTCCTTTAGGTGTCCCTGGGGTTCCCTGGCTGTCCCCTAGGTGTCCCTGGGGGTGCCCTGGGTGTCCCTGAGGTGCCCTGGCTTTCCCCTCCGTGTCCCTGGGGGTGCCCTGGGTGTCCCTGGAGTGCCCTGGCTGTCCCCTAGGTGTCCCTGGGGGTGCCCTGGCTGTCCCCTAGGTGTCCCTGGGGGTGCCCTGGCTGTCCCTAGGGTGCCCTTGCTGTGCCCTCGGTGTCCCTGGGGGTGCCCTGGCTGTCCCCTAGGTGTCCCTGGGGGTGCCCTGGGTGTCCCTGGAGTGCCCTGGCTGTCCCCTAAATGTCCCTGGGGGTGCCCTGGGTGTCCCTGGAGTGCCCTGGCTGTCCCCTAAATGTCCCTGGGGGTGCCCTGGCTGTCCGCTAGGGGTCTCTGGGGGTGCCCTGGATGTCCCGTCAGTGTCCCTGGGGGTACCCTGCCTGTCCCCTAGGTGTCCCTGGGAGTGCCCTGCCTGTCCCTTAGGTGTCCCTGGGGGTGCCCTGGCTGTCCCCTAGGTGTCCCTGGGGGTGCCCTGGGTGTCCCTGGGGGGGCCCTGGCTGTGCCCTCGGTGTCCCTGAGGGTGTCTTGGCTGTCCCCAGGGTGTCCCTGGGGGTGCCCTGGCAGTCCCTGGAGTGCCCTGGCTGTCCCTAGGGTGCCCTGGCTGTCCCCTAGGTGTCCCTGGGTGTCCCCTGGGTGTCCCTGGGCGTGCACAGGGTGTCCCTGGGGTTCCCTGGCTGTCCCCTAGGTGTCCCTAGGGGGGCCCTGGCTGTCCCCTAGGTGTCCCTGGCGGTGCCTTGGGTGTCCCTGGGGGTGCCCAGGGTGTCCCTGGGGTGCCCTGGCTGTCCCCTACGTGTCCCTGGGGGTGCCCTGGGTGTCCCTTGGGTGCCCTGGCTGTCCCCTAAATGTCCCTGGGGGTGCCCTGGGTGTCCCTGGAGTGCCCTGGCTGTCCCCTAGGTGTCCCTGGGGGGGCCCTGGCTGTCCCCTAGGTGTCCCTGGGGGTGCCCTCGCTGTCCCTGGGGTGCCCTGGCTGTCCCCTTGGTGGCCCTGGGGGTGCCCTGGGTGACCCTGGGGTGCCCTGGCTGTCCCCAAGGTGTCCCTGGGGGTGCCCTGCCTGTCCTCTCGGTGTCCCTGGGGGAGCCCTGGCTGTCCCTAGGGTGCCCTGGCTGTCCCCTAGGTGTCCCGGTGGGTGCCCAGGGTGTCCCTGGGGATGCCCTGGCTGTCCCCTAGGTGTCCCTGGGGGTGCCCTGGGTGTCCCTGGGGGGGCCCTGGCTGTCCTCTATGTGTCCCTGGGGGTGCCTTCCCTGTCCCTCGGGGTGCCCTGGCTGTCCCCTAGGTGTCCCTGGCGGTGCCCTGGGCGTCCCTGTGGGTGCCCTCCCTGTCCCTCGGGGTGCCCTGGCTGTCCCCAAGGTGTCCCTGGGGGTGCCCTGCCTGTCTTCTCGGTGTCCCTGGGGGTGCCCTGGCTGTGCCCTCGGTGTCCCTGGGGGTGCCCTGGCTGTCCCTAGGGTGCCCTGGCTGTCCCCTAGGTGTCCCTGGGTGTCCCCTGGGTGTCCCTGGGCGTGCACAGGGTGTCCCTGGGGTTCCCTGGCGGTCCCCTAGGTGTCCCTAGGGGGGCCCTGGCTGTCCCCTCGGTGTCCCTGGGGGTGCCCTGGCTGTCCCCTAGGTGTCCCTGAGGGTGCCCTGGCCGTCCCTAGGGTGCCCTGGCTGTGCCCTTGGTGTCCCTGGGGGTGCCCTGGCTGTCCCTAGGGTGCCCTGGCTGTCCCCTAAGTGTCCCTGGGTGTGCCCTGGTGTCCCTCGGGGTGCCCTGGCTATCCCCTAGGTGTCCCTGGGGGTGCCCTGGCTTTCCCCTCGGTGTCCCTGGGGCTGCCGTGCCTGTCCCCTAGGTGTCCCTGGGGGCGCCCTGGGTGTCCCTGGGGGTGCCCTGGCTGTCCCCTTGGTGTCCCTGGGGTGCCCTGGCTGTCCTTTAGGTGTCCCTGGGGGTGCTCTGGCTGTCCTTGGGGTGCCCTGGCTGTCTCCTAGGTGGCCCTGGGGGTGCCCTGGGTGTCCCTGGGGGTTCCCTGGAGGTCCCCTAGGTGTCCCTGGGGGTGCCCTGGCTGTCCCTGGGGTGCCCTGGCTGTCCCCAAGGTGTCCCTGGGGGTGACCTGCCTGTCCCCTAGGTGTCCCTGGGGGTGCCCTGGCTGTCCCCAGGGTGCCCTGTCTGTGCCCTCGGTGTCTCTGGGGGTGCCCTGGCTGTCCCCTCAGTGTCCCTGGGGGTGCCCTGGCTGTCCCTAGGGTGCCCTGGCTGTCCCCTAGGTGTCCCTGGGGGTGCCCTGGGTGTGCCTGGGGTGCCCTGGCTGTCCCCTAGGTGTCCCTGGGGGTGGCCTGGGTGTCCCTGGGGATGCCCTGGCTGTCCCCTACGTGTCCCTGGGTGTTCCTGGGGTGCCCTGGGGGTGCCCTGCCTGTCCCCTCAGTGTCCCTGGGGGTGCCCTGCCTGTCCCCTAGGTGTCCCTGGGGGTGCCCTGGCTGTCCCTGGGGTGCTCTGGATGTCCCCTTGGTGTCCCTAGGGGTGCCCTGGTGTCCCTCGGGGTGCCCTGGCTGTCCCCTAGGTCTCCCTGGGGGTGTCCTGGGTGTCCCCAGGGTGCCCTTGCTGTGCCCTCAGTGTCTCTGGGGGTGCCCTGGCTGTCCCCTAGGTGTCCCTGGGGGTGCCCTGGGTGTCCCTAGGGGTGCCCTGGCTGTCCCATACGTGTCCCTGGGGGTGCCCTGGGTGTCCGTGGGGTGCCCTGGCTGTCCCCTAGGTGTCCCTGGGGGTGCCCTGGCTGTCCCTTTGGTGTCCCTGGGGTGCCCTGGCTGTCCCCTAGGTGTCCCTGGGGGTGCCCTGGCTGTCCCCTAGGTGTCCTTGGGGGTGCCCTGGGTGTCCCTGGGGGGGCCCTGGCTGTGCCCTCGGTGTCCCTGAGGGTGTCTTGGCTGTCCCCTAGGTGTCCCTGGGGGTGCCCTGGCAGTCTCTGGAGTGCCCTGGCTGTCCCCTAGGTGTCCCTGGGGGTGCCCTGCCTGTCCCCTAGGTGTCCCTGGGGGTGCCCTGGCTGTCCCTAGGGTGCCCTTGCTGTGCCCTCGGTGTCCCTGGGGGTGCCCTGGCTGTCCCCTAGGTGTCCCTGGGGGTGCCCTGGGTGTGCCTGGGGTGCCCTGGCTGTCCCCTAGGGTGCCCTGGCTGTGCCCTTGGTGTCCGTGGGGGTGCCCTGGCTGTCCCTAGGGTGCCCTGGCTGTCCCCTAAGTGTCCCTGGGTGTGCCCTGGTGTCCCTCGGGGTGCCCTGGCTATCCCCTAGGTGTCCCTGGGGGTGCCCTGGCTTTCCCCTCGGTGTCCCTGGGGCTGCCGTGCCTGTCCCCTAGGTGTCCCTGGGGGTGCCCTGGGTGTCCCTGGGGGTGCCCTGGCTGTCCCCTTGGTGTCCCTGGGGTGCCCTGGCTGTCCTTTAGGTGTCCCTGGGGGTGCTCTGGCTGTCCTTGGGGTGCCCTGGCTGTCCCCTAGGTGGCCCTGGGGGTGCCCTGGGTGTCCCTGGGGGTGCCCTGGAGGTCCCCTAGGTGTCCCTGGGGGTGCCCTGGCTGTCCCTGGGGTGCCCTGGCTGTCCCCAAGGTGTCCCTGGGGGTGCCCTGCCTGTCCTCTCGGTGTCCCTGGGGGTGCCCTGGCTGTCCCCTAGGTGTCTCTGGGGGTGCCCTGGGTGTCCCTGGGGGGGCGCTGGCTGTCCCCTAGGTGTCCCTGGGGGTGTCCTGCCTTCCCCTAGGTGTCCCTGGCGGTGCCCTGGCTGTCCCCTAGGTGTCCCTGGGTGTGCCCTGGGTGTCCCTGGGCGTGCTCAGGGTGTCCCTGGGGTTCCCTGGCTGTCCCCTAGGTGTCCCTGGGGGGCCCTGGTGTCCCTGGGTTGCCCTGGCTGTCCCCTAGGTGTCCCTGGGGTGCCCTGACTGTCCCTAGGTGTCCCTGGGGGTGCCCTGGGTGTCCCTGGGGTGCTCTGGGGGTACCCTGGCTATCCCTGGGGGTTCCCTGCCTGTCCCCTAGGTGTCCCTGCGGGTGCCCTGGGTGTCCCTAGGGGTGCCCTGGCTGTCCCATACGTGTCCCTGGGGGTGCCCTGGGTGTCCGTGGGGTGCCCTGGCTGTCCCCTAAATGTCCCTGGGGGTGCCCTGGCTGTCTCCTAGGTGTCCCTGGGGGTGTCCTGCCTTCCCCTAGGTGTCCCTGGAGTGCCCTGGCTATCCCCTAAATGTCCCTGGGAGGTCCCTGGCTGTCCCCTAGGGGTCTCTGGGGGTGCCCTGGCTGTCCCGTCAGTGTCCCTGGGGGTACCCTGCCTGTCCTCTAGGTGTCCCTGGGAGTGCCCTGCCTTTCCCTTAGGTGTCCCTGGGGGTGCCCTGGCTGTCCCCTAGGTGTCCCTGAAGGTGCCCTGGGTGTCCCTGGGGGGGCCCTGGCTGTGCCCTCGGTGTCCCTGAGGGTGTCTTGGCTGTCCCCTAGGTGTCCCTGGGGGTGCCCTGGCAGTCCCTGGAGTGCCCTGGCTGTCCCCTAGGTGTCCCTGGGGGTGCCCTGGCTGTCCCCTAGGTGTCCCTGGGGGTGCCCTGCCTGTCCCCTAGGTGTCCCTGGGGGTGCCCTGGCTGTCCCTAGGGTGCCCTTGCTGTGCCCTCGGTGTCCCTGGGGGTGCCCTGGCTGTCCCCTAGGTGTCCCTGGGGGTGCCCTGGGTGTCCCTGAGGTGCCCTGGCTTTCCCCTCCGTGTCCCTGGGGGTGCCCTGGGTGTCCCTGGAGTGCCCTGGCTGTCCCCAAAATGTCCCTGGGGGTGCCCTGGCTGTCCCCTAGTTGTCCCTGGGAGTTCCCTGCCTGTCCCCTAGGTGTCCCTGGGGGTGCCCTGCGTGTCCCTGGAGTGCCCTGGCTGTCCCCTAAATGTCCCTGGGGGTGCCCTGGGTGTCCCTGGAGTGCCCTGGCTGTCCCCTAAATGTCCCTGGGGGTGCCCTGGCTGTCTCCTAGGTGTCCCTGGGGGTGTCCTGCCTTCCCCTAGGTGTCCCTGGAGTGCCCTGGCTGTCCCCTAAATGTCCCTGGGAGGTCCCTGGCTGTCCCCTAGGGGTCTCTGGGGGTGCCCTGGCTGTCCCGTCAGTGTCCCTGGGGGTACCGTGCCTGTCCCCTAGGTGTCCCTGGGAGTGCCCTGCCTGTCCCTTAGGTGTCCCTGGGGGTGCCCTGGCTGTCCCCTAGGTGTCCCTGGGGGTGCCCTGGGTGTCCCTGGGGGGGCCCTGGCTGTGCCCTCGGTGTCCCTGAGGGTGTCTTGGCTGTCCCCTAGGTGTCCCTGGGGGTGCCCTGGCAGTCCCTGGAGTGCCCTGGCTGTCCCCTAGGTGTCCCTGGGGGTGCCCTGGCTGTCCCCTAGGTGTCCCTGGGGGTGCCCTGGCTGTCCCTAGGGTGCCCTTGCTGTGCCCTCGGTGTCCCTGGGGGTGCCCTGGCTGTCCCCTAGGTGTCCCGGGGGGTGCCCAGGGTGTCCCTGGGGATGCCCTGGCTGTCCCCTAGGTGTCCCTGGGGGTGCCCGGGGTGTCCCTGGGGGGGCCCTGGCTGTCCCCTAGGTGTCCCTGGGGGTGCCCTGGGTGTGCCTGGGGTGCCCTGGCTGTCCCCTAGGGTGCCCTGGCTGTGCCCTTGGTGTCCCTGGGGGTGCCCTGGCTGTCCCTAGGGTGCCCTGGCTGTCCCCTAAGTGTCCCTGGGTGTGCCCTGGTGTCCCTCGGGGTGCCCTGGCTATCCCCTAGGTGTCCCTGGGGGTGCCCTGGCTTTCCCCTCGGTGTCCCTGGGGCTGCCGTGCCTGTCCCCTAGGTGTCCCTGGGGGTGCCCTGGGTGTCCCTGGGGGTGCCCTGGCTGTCCCCTTGGTGTCCCTGGGGTGCCCTGGCTGTCCTTTAGGTGTCCCTGGGGGTGCTCTGGCTGTCCTTGGGGTGCCCTGGCTGTCCCCTAGGTGGCCCTGGGGGTGCCCTGGGTGTCCCTGGGGGTGCCCTGGAGGTCCCCTAGGTGTCCCTGGGGGTGCCCTGGCTGTCCCTGGGGTGCCCTGGCTGTCCCCAAGGTGTCCCTGGGGGTGCCCTGCCTGTCCTCTCGGTGTCCCTGGGGGTGCCCTGGCTGTCCCCTAGGTGTCCCTGGGGGTGCCCTGGGTGTCCCTGGGGGGGCGCTGGCTGTCCCCTAGGTGTCCCTGGGGGTGTCCTGCCTTCCCCTAGGTGTCCCTGGCGGTGCCCTGGCTGTCCCCTAGGTGTCCCTGGGTGTGCCCTGGGTGTCCCTGGGCGTGCTCAGGGTGTCCCTGGGGTTCCCTGGCTGTCCCCTAGGTGTCCCTGGGGGGCCCTGGTGTCCCTGGGTTGCCCTGGCTGTCCCCTAGGTGTCCCTGGGGTGCCCTGACTGTCCCTAGGTGTCCCTGGGGGTGCCCTGGGTGTCCCTGGGGTGCTCTGGGGGTACCCTGGCTATCCCTGGGGGTTCCCTGCCTGTCCCCTAGGTGTCCCTGCGGGTGCCCTGGGTGTCCCTAGGGGTGCCCTGGCTGTCCCATACGTGTCCCTGGGGGTGCCCTGGGTGTCCGTGGGGTGCCCTGGCTGTCCCCTAAATGTCCCTGGGGGTGCCCTGGCTGTCTCCTAGGTGTCCCTGGGGGTGTCCTGCCTTCCCCTAGGTGTCCCTGGAGTGCCCTGGCTATCCCCTAAATGTCCCTGGGAGGTCCCTGGCTGTCCCCTAGGGGTCTCTGGGGGTGCCCTGGCTGTCCCGTCAGTGTCCCTGGGGGTACCCTGCCTGTCCCCTAGGTGTCCCTGGGAGTGCCCTGCCTTTCCCTTAGGTGTCCCTGGGGGTGCCCTGGCTGTCCCCTAGGTGTCCCTGAAGGTGCCCTGGGTGTCCCTGGGGGGGCCCTGGCTGTGCCCTCGGTGTCCCTGAGGGTGTCTTGGCTGTCCCCTAGGTGTCCCTGGGGGTGCCCTGGCAGTCCCTGGAGTGCCCTGGCTGTCCCCTAGGTGTCCCTGGGGGTGCCCTGCCTGTCCCCTAGGTGTCCCTGGGGGTGCCCTGGCTGTCCCTAGGGTGCCCTTGCTGTGCCCTCGGTGTCCCTGGGGGTGCCCTGGCTGTCCCCTAGGTGTCCCTGGGGGTGCCCTGGGTGTCCCTGAGGTGCCCTGGCTTTCCCCTCCGTGTCCCTGGGGGTGCCCTGGGTGTCCCTGGAGTGCCCTGGCTGTCCCCAAAATGTCCCTGGGGGTGCCCTGGCTGTCCCCTAGTTGTCCCTGGGAGTTCCCTGCCTGTCCCCTAGGTGTCCCTGGGGGTGCCCTGCGTGTCCCTGGAGTGCCCTGGCTGTCCCCTAAATGTCCCTGGGGGTGCCCTGGGTGTCCCTGGAGTGCCCTGGCTGTCCCCTAAATGTCCCTGGGGGTGCCCTGGCTGTCTCCTAGGTGTCCCTGGGGGTGTCCTGCCTTCCCCTAGGTGTCCCTGGAGTGCCCTGGCTGTCCCCTAAATGTCCCTGGGAGGTCCCTGGCTGTCCCCTAGGGGTCTCTGGGGGTGCCCTGGCTGTCCCGTCAGTGTCCCTGGGGGTACCGTGCCTGTCCCCTAGGTGTCCCTGGGAGTGCCCTGCCTGTCCCTTAGGTGTCCCTGGGGGTGCCCTGGCTGTCCCCTAGGTGTCCCTGGGGGTGCCCTGGGTGTCCCTGGGGGGGCCCTGGCTGTGCCCTCGGTGTCCCTGAGGGTGTCTTGGCTGTCCCCTAGGTGTCCCTGGGGGTGCCCTGGCAGTCCCTGGAGTGCCCTGGCTGTCCCCTAGGTGTCCCTGGGGGTGCCCTGGCTGTCCCCTAGGTGTCCCTGGGGGTGCCCTGGCTGTCCCTAGGGTGCCCTTGCTGTGCCCTCGGTGTCCCTGGGGGTGCCCTGGCTGTCCCCTAGGTGTCCCGGGGGGTGCCCAGGGTGTCCCTGGGGATGCCCTGGCTGTCCCCTAGGTGTCCCTGGGGGTGCCCTGGGTGTCCCTGGGGGGGCCCTGGCTGTCCCCTAGGTGTCCCTGGGGGTGCCCTGGGTGTGCCTGGGGTGCCCTGGCTGTCCCCTAGGGTGCCCTGGCTGTGCCCTTGGTGTCCCTGGGGGTGCCCTGGCTGTCCCTAGGGTGCCCTGGCTGTCCCCTCAGTGTTCCCTGGGTGTGCCCTGGTGTCCCTCGGGGTGCCCTGGCTATCCCCTAGGTGTCCCTGGGGGTGCCCTGGCTTTCCCCTCGGTGTCCCTGGGGCTGCCGTGCCTGTCCCCTAGGTGTCCCTGGGGGTGCCCTGGGTGTCCCTGGGGGTGCCCTGGCTGTCCCCTTGGTGTCCCTGGGGTGCCCTGGCTGTCCTTTAGGTGTCCCTGGGGGTGCTCTGGCTGTCCTTGGGGTGCCCTGGCTGTCCCCTAGGTGGCCCTGGGGGTGCCCTGGAGGTCCCCTAGGTGTCCCTGGGGGTGCCCTGGCTGTCCCTGGGGTGCCCTGGCTGTCCCCAAGGTGTCCCTGGGGGTGCCCTGCCTGTCCTCTCGGTGTCCCTGGGGGTGCCCTGGCTGTCCCCTAGGTGTCCCTGGGGGTGCCCTGGGTGTCCCTGGGGGGGCGCTGGCTGTCCCCTAGGTGTCCCTGGGGGTGTCCTGCCTTCCCCTAGGTGTCCCTGGCGGTGCCCTGGCTGTCCCCTAGGTGTCCCTGGGTGTGCCCTGGGTGTCCCTGGGCGTGCTCAGGGTGTCCCTGGGGTTCCCTGGCTGTCCCCTAGGTGTCCCTGGGGGGCCCTGGTGTCCCTGGGTTGCCCTGGCTGTCCCCTAGGTGTCCCTGGGGTGCCCTGACTGTCCCTAGGTGTCCCTGGGGGTGCCCTGGGTGTCCCTGGGGTGCTCTGGGGGTACCCTGGCTATCCCTGGGGGTTCCCTGCCTGTCCCCTAGGTGTCCCTGCGGGTGCCCTGGGTGTCCCTAGGGGTGCCCTGGCTGTCCCATACGTGTCCCTGGGGGTGCCCTGGGTGTCCGTGGGGTGCCCTGGCTGTCCCCTAAATGTCCCTGGGGGTGCCCTGGCTGTCTCCTAGGTGTCCCTGGGGGTGTCCTGCCTTCCCCTAGGTGTCCCTGGAGTGCCCTGGCTATCCCCTAAATGTCCCTGGGAGGTCCCTGGCTGTCCCCTAGGGGTCTCTGGGGGTGCCCTGGCTGTCCCGTCAGTGTCCCTGGGGGTACCCTGCCTGTCCCCTAGGTGTCCCTGGGAGTGCCCTGCCTTTCCCTTAGGTGTCCCTGGGGGTGCCCTGGCTGTCCCCTAGGTGTCCCTGAAGGTGCCCTGGGTGTCCCTGGGGGGGCCCTGGCTGTGCCCTCGGTGTCCCTGAGGGTGTCTTGGCTGTCCCCTAGGTGTCCCTGGGGGTGCCCTGGCAGTCCCTGGAGTGCCCTGGCTGTCCCCTAGGTGTCCCTGGGGGTGCCCTGGCTGTCCCCTAGGTGTCCCTGGGGGTGCCCTGCCTGTCCCCTAGGTGTCCCTGGGGGTGCCCTGGCTGTCCCTAGGGTGCCCTTGCTGTGCCCTCGGTGTCCCTGGGGGTGCCCTGGCTGTCCCCTAGGTGTCCCTGGGGGTGCCCTGGGTGTCCCTGAGGTGCCCTGGCTTTCCCCTCCGTGTCCCTGGGGGTGCCCTGGGTGTCCCTGGAGTGCCCTGGCTGTCCCCAAAATGTCCCTGGGGGTGCCCTGGCTGTCCCCTAGTTGTCCCTGGGAGTTCCCTGCCTGTCCCCTAGGTGTCCCTGGGGGTGCCCTGCGTGTCCCTGGAGTGCCCTGGCTGTCCCCTAAATGTCCCTGGGGGTGCCCTGGGTGTCCCTGGAGTGCCCTGGCTGTCCCCTAAATGTCCCTGGGGGTGCCCTGGCTGTCTCCTAGGTGTCCCTGGGGGTGTCCTGCCTTCCCCTAGGTGTCCCTGGAGTGCCCTGGCTGTCCCCTAAATGTCCCTGGGAGGTCCCTGGCTGTCCCCTAGGGGTCTCTGGGGGTGCCCTGGCTGTCCCGTCAGTGTCCCTGGGGGTACCGTGCCTGTCCCCTAGGTGTCCCTGGGAGTGCCCTGCCTGTCCCTTAGGTGTCCCTGGGGGTGCCCTGGCTGTCCCCTAGGTGTCCCTGGGGGTGCCCTGGGTGTCCCTGGGGGGGCCCTGGCTGTGCCCTCGGTGTCCCTGAGGGTGTCTTGGCTGTCCCCTAGGTGTCCCTGGGGGTGCCCTGGCAGTCCCTGGAGTGCCCTGGCTGTCCCCTAGGTGTCCCTGGGGGTGCCCTGGCTGTCCCCTAGGTGTCCCTGGGGGTGCCCTGGCTGTCCCTAGGGTGCCCTTGCTGTGCCCTCGGTGTCCCTGGGGGTGCCCTGGCTGTCCCCTAGGTGTCCCGGGGGGTGCCCAGGGTGTCCCTGGGGATGCCCTGGCTGTCCCCTAGGTGTCCCTGGGGGTGCCCTGGGTGTCCCTGGGGGGGCCCTGGCTGTCCCCTAGGTGTCCCTGGGGGTGCCCTGGGTGTCCCTGTGGGTGCCCTCCCTGTCCCTCGGGGTGCCCTGGCTGTCCCCAAGGTGTCCCTGGGGGTGCCCTGCCTGTCCTCTCGGTGTCCCTGGGGGTGCCCTGGCTGTGCCCTCGGTGTCCCTGGGGGTGCCCTGGCTGTCCCTAGGGTGCCCTGGCTGTCCCCTAGGTGTCCCTGGGTGTCCCCTGGGTGTCCCTGGGCGTGCACAGGGTGTCCCTGGGGTTCCCTGGCTGTCCCCTAGGTGTCCCTAGGGGGGCCCTGGCTGTCCCCTAGGTGTCCCTGGCGGTGCCCTGGGTGTCCCTGGGGGTGCCCAGGGTGTCCCTGGGGTGCCCTGGCTGTCCCCTAGGTGTCCCTGGGGGTGCCCTGGGTGTCCCTTGGGTGCCCTGGCTGTCCCCTAAATGTCCTTGGGGGTGCCCTGGGTGTCCCTGGAGTGCCCTGGCTGTCCCCTAAATGTCCCTGGGGGAGCCCTGGGTGTCCGTAGGGGGGCCCTGGGTGTCCCTGGGGGGGCCCTGGCTGTCCCCTAGGTGTCCCTGGGGGGGCCCTGGCTGTCCCCTAGGTGTCCCTGGAGGTGCCCTCGCTGTCCCTGGGGTGTCCTGGCTGTCCCCTTGGTGGCCCTGGGGGTGCCCTGGGTGACCCTTGGGTGCCCTGGCTGTCCCCAAGGTGTCCCTGGGGGTGCCCTGCCTGTCCTCTCGGTGTCCCTGGGGGTGCCCTGGCTGTCCCTAGGGTGCCCTGGCTGTCCCCTAGGTGTCCCGGTGGGTGCCCAGGGTGTCCCTGGGGATGCCCTGGCTGTCCCCTAGGTGTCCCTGGGGGTGCCCTGGGTGTCCCTGGGGGGGCCCTGGCTGTCCTCTATGTGTCCCTGGGGGTGCCCTCCCTGTCCCTCGGGGTGCCCTGGCTGTCCCCTAGGTGTCCCTGGGGGTGCCCTGGGTGTCCCTGTGGGTGCCCTCCCTGTCCCTCGGGGTGCCCTGGCTGTCCCCAAGGTGTCCCTGGGGGTGCCCTGCCTGTCCTCTCGGTGTCCCTGGGGGTGCCCTGGCTGTCCCTAGGGTGCCCTGGCTGTCCCCTAGGTGTCCCTGGGTGTCCCCTGGGTGTCCCTGGGCGTGCACAGGGTGTCCCTGGGGTTCCCTGGCTGTCCCCTAGGTGTCCCTAGGGGGGCCCTGGCGGTCCCCTCGGTGTCCCTGGGGGTGCCCTGGCTGTCCCTAGGGTGCCCTGGCTATCCCCTAGGTGTCCCTGGGGGTGCCCTGGCTTTCCCCTCGGTGTCCCTGGGGCTGCCGTGCCTGTCCCCTAGGTGTCCCTGGGGGTGCCCTGGGTGTCCCTGGGGGTGCCCTGGCTGTCCCCTTGGTGTCCCTGGGGTGCCCTGGCTGTCCTTTAGGTGTCCCTGGGGGTGCTCTGGCTGTCCTTGGGGTGCCCTGGCTGTCCCCTAGGTGGCCCTGGGGGTGCCCTGGGTGTCCCTGGGGGTGCCCTGGAGGTCCCCTAGGTGTCCCTGGGGGTGCCCTGGCTGTCCCTGGGGTGCCCTGGCTGTCCCCAAGGTGTCCCTGGGGGTGCCCTGCCTGTCCTCTCGGTGTCCCTGGGGGTGCCCTGGCTGTCCCCTAGGTGTCTCTGGGGGTGCCCTGGGTGTCCCTGCGGGTGCGCTGGCTGTCCCCTAGGTGTCCCTGGGGGTGTCCTGCCTTCCCCTAGGTGTCCCTGGCGGTGCCCTGGCTGTCCCCTAGGTGTCCCTGGGTGTGCCCTGGGTGTCCCTGGGCGTGCTCAGGGTGTCCCTGGGGTTCCCTGGCTGTCCCCTAGGTGTCCCTGGGGGTGCATTAGGTGTCCCTGGGGGTGCCCAGGGTGTCCCTGGGGTTCCCTGACTGTCCCCTAGGTGTCCCTGGGGGGGCCCTGGTGTCCCTGGGTTGCCCTGGCTGTCCCCTAGGTGTCCCTGGGGTGCCCTGACTGTCCCTAGGTGTCCCTGGGCGTGCCCTGGGTGTCCCTGGGGTGCTCTGGGGGTACCCTGGCTATCCCTGGAGGTCCCCTGCATGTCCCCTAGGTGTCCCTGGGGTGCCCTGACTGTCTCGTCAGTGTCCCTGGGGGTGCCCTGGCTGTCCCCTAGGTGTCCCTGGGGGTGTCCTGCCTTGCCCTAGGTGTCCCTGGGGGTGCCCTGGGTGTCCCTGGGGTGCCCTGGCTGACCCCAAGGTGTCCCTGGGGGTGCCCTGAGTGTCCCTGGGCTGCCCTGGCTGTCCCCTAGGTGTCCCTGGGGGGGCCCTGGCAGTCCCCGAGGTGTCCCTGGGTGTGCCCTGGAGGTCCCCTAGGTGTCCCTGGGGGTGCCCTCGCTGTCCCTGGGGTGCCCTGGCTGTCCCCTAGGTGTCCCTGGGGGTCCCCTTGGTGTCCCTCGGGGTGCCCAGGGTGTCCTTTAGGTGTCCCTGGGGTTCCCTGGCTGTCCCCTAGGTGTCCCTGGGGGTGCCCTGGGTGTCCCTGAGGTGCCCTGGCTTTCCCCTCCGTGTCCCTGGGGGTGCCCTGGGTGTCCCTGGAGTGCCCTGGCTGTCCCCTAAATGTCCCTGGGGGTGCCCTGGCTGTCCCCTAGTTGTCCCTGGGGGTTCCCTGCCTGTCCCCTAGGTGTCCCTGGGGGTGCCCTGGGTGTCCCTGGAGTGCCCTGGCTGTCCCCTAAATGTCCCTGGGGGTGCCCTGGGTGTCCCTGGAGTGCCCTGGCTGTCCCCTAAATGTCCCTGGGGGTGCCCTGGCTGTCTCCTAGGTGTCCCTGGGGGTGTCCTGCCTTCCCCTAGGTGTCCCTGGAGTGCCCTGGCTGTCCCCTAAATGTCCCTGGGAGGTCCCTGGCTGTCCCCTAGGGGTCTCTGGGGGTGCCCTGGCTGTCCCGTCAGTGTCCCTGGGGGTACCCTGCCTGTCCCCTAGGTGTCCCTGGGAGTGCCCTGCCTGTCCCTTAGGTGTCCCTGGGGGTGCCCTGGCTGTCCCCTAGGTGTCCCTGGGGGTGCCCTGGGGGGGCCCTGGCTGTGCCCTCGGTGTCCCTGAGGGTGTCTTGGCTGTCCCCTAGGTGTCCCTGGGGGTGCCCTGGCAGTCCCTGGAGTGCCCTGGCTGTCCCCTAGGTGTCCCTGGGGGTGCCCTGGCTGTCCCCCAAGGTGTCCCTGGGGGTGCCCTGGCAGTCCCTGGAGTGCCCTGGCTGTCCCCTAGGTGTCCCTGGGGGTGCCCTGGCTTTCCCCTCGGTGTCCCTGGGGCTGCCGTGCCTGTCCCCTAGGTGTCCCTGGGGGAGCCCTGGGTGTCCCTGGGGGTGCCCTGGCTGTCCCCTTGGTGTCCCTGGGGTGCCCTGGCTGTCCTTTAGGTGTCCCTGGGGGTGCTCTGGCTGTCCTTGGGGTGCCCTGGCTGTCCCCTAGGTGGCCCTGGGGGTGCCCTGGGTGTCCCTGGGGGTGCCCTGGAGGTCCCCTAGGTGTCCCTGGGCGTGCCCTGGCTGTCCCTGGGGTGCCCTGGCTGTCCCCAAGGTGTCCCTGGGGGTGACCTGCCTGTCCCCTAGGTGTCCCTGGGGGTGCCCTGGCTGTCCCCAGGGTGCCCTGTCTGTGCCCTCGGTGTCTCTGGGGGTGCCCTGGCTGTCCCCTCAGTGTCCCTGGGGGTGCCCTGGCTGTCCCTAGGGTGCCCTGGCTGTCCCCTAGGTGTCCCTGGGGGTGCCCTGGGTGTTCCTGGGGTGCCCTGGCTGTCCCCTAGGTGTCCCTGGGGGTGGCCTGGGTGTCCCTGGGGATGCCCTGGCTGTCCCCTACGTGTCCCTGGGTGTTCCTGGGGTGCCCTGGGGGTGCCCTGCCTGTCCCCTCAGTGTCCCTGGGGCTGCCCTGCCTGTCCCCTAGGTGTCCCTGGGGGTGCCCTGCCTGTCCCCTAGGTGTCCCTGGGGGTGCCCTGGGTGTCCCTGGAGTGCCCTGGCTGTCCCCTAAATGTCCCTGGGGGTGCCCTGGCTGTCCCCTAGGTGTCCCTGGGGGTGTCCTGCCTTCCCCTAGGTGTCCCTGGGGGTGCCGTGGGTGTCCCTGGGGGGGCCCTGGCTGTCCCCTAGGTGTCCCTGGGGGTGCCCTCGCTGTCCCTGGGGTGCCCTGGCTGTCCCCTTGGTGGCCCTGGGGGTGCCCTGGGTGTCCCTGGAGTGCCCTGGCTGTCCCCTAGGTGTCCCTGGGGGGGCCCTGGCTGTCCCCTTGGTGTCCCTTGGGGTGCCCTTCCTGTCCTCTAGGTGTCCCTGGGGGTGCCCTGGCTGTCCTCTCGGTGTCCCTGGGGGGGGGCCCTGTGTGTCCCTGGGGGTGCACAGGGTGTCAGTGGTGTTCCCTGGCTGTCCCGTACGTGTCCCTGGGGTTCCCTAGAGGTCCCCTAGGTGTCCCTGGGGGTGCCCTGAGTGTCCCTGGGGGTGCCCAGGGTGTCCCTTAGGTGTCCCTGGGGGTGCCCTTGCTGTCCCCTAGGTGTCCCTGGGGGTGCCCTGGGTGTCCCTGGGGATGCCCTGGCTGTCCCCTAGGTGTCCCTGGGGGTGCCCTTGGTGTCCCTGCGGGTGCCATGGCTGTCCCTAGGGTGCCCTGGCTGTCCCCTAGGTGTCCCTGGGGGTGCCCTTGGTGTCCCTGGGGGCGCCCTGGCTGTCCCTAGGGTGCCCTGCCTGTCCCCTCGGTGTCCTTGGGGCTGCCCTGGCTAGCCCTAGGGTGCCCTTTCTGTGCCCTCGGTGTCCCTGGGGGTGCCCTGGCTGTCCCCTAGGGGTCTCTGGGGGTGCCCTGGCTGTCCCGTCAGTGTCCCTGGGGGTGCCCAGCCTGTCCCGTAGGTGTCCCTGGGGGTGCCCTGCCTGTCCCTAGGGTGCCCTGGCTGTCCCCTACGTGTCCCTGGGGGTGCCCTGGTGTCCCTCGGGGTGCCCTGGCTGTCCCCTAGGGGTCTCTGGGGGTACCCTGCCTGTCCCCTAGGTGTCCCTGGGGGTGCCCTGGGTGTCCCTGGGGTGCCCTGGCTGTCACCTAGGTGTCCCTGGGGGTGCCCTGGCTGTCCCCTAGGGGTCTCTGGGGGTGCCCTGGCTGTCCCCTAGGTGTCCCTGGGGGTGCCCTGGCTGTCCTTGGGGTGCTCTGGCTGTCCCCTTGGTGTCCCTGGGGTACCCTGGGGGTGCCCTGCCTGTCCTCTAGGTGTCCCTGGAGGTGCCCTGGCTGTCCCCTCAGTGTCCCGGGGGTGCCCTGGCTGTCCCCTAGGTATCCCTGGGGGTGCCCTGGGTGTCCCTGGGGTGCCCTGGCTGTCCCCTTGGTGTCCCTGGGGGTGCCCTGGGTGTCCCTGGGGTGCCCTGGCTGTCCCCAAGGTGTCTCTGTGGGTGCCCAGAGTGTCCATGGGAGTGCCCTGGCTTTCCCTCGGTGTCCCTGGGGGTGCCCTGCCTGTCCCCTAGGTGGCCCTGGGGGTGCCCTGGCTGTCCCCTAGGTGTCCCTGGGGGTCCCCTTGGTGTCCCTGGGGGTGCCCAGGGTGTCCCTTACGTGTCCCTGGGGGTGCCCTTGCTGTCCCCTAGCTGTCCCTGGGGGTGCCCTGGCTGTCCCCTAGGTGTCCCTGGGGGTGCCCTGGCTGTCCCTTTGGTGTCCCTGGGGTGCCCTGGCTGTCCCCTAGGTGTCCCTGGGGGTGCCCTGGCTGTCCCCTAGGTGTCCCCTGGGGGTGCCCTAGGTGTATCTGGGGTGCCCTGCCTGTCCCCTAGGTGTCCCTGGGGGTGTCCTGCCTTCCCCTAGGTGTCCCTGGGGGTGCCCTGGGTGTCCCTGGGGGGGCCCTGGCTGTCCCTGGGGTGCCCTGGCTGTCCCCTAGGTGTCCCTGGGGGTGTCCTGCCTTCCCCCTAGGTGTCCCTGGGGGTGCCCTGGCTGTCCCCTAGGTGTCCCTGGGGGTGCCCTGCGTGTCCCTGCGAGTGCCCTGGCTGTCCCCTAGGGGTCTCTTGGGGTGCCCTGGCTGTCCCTTCAGTGTCCCAGGGGGTGCCCTGGCTGTGCCCTAGGTGTCCCTGGGGGTGCCCTGGCTGTCCCCTAGGGTGCCCTGGGCTGTTTCCTAGGTGTCCCTGGGGGTGCCCTGGTGTCCCTCAGGGTGCCCTGGCTGTCCCCTAAGTGTCCCTGGGGGTGCCCTGGGTGTCCCTGGGGGTGCCCTCGCTGTCCCTGGGGTGCCCTGGCTGTCCCCTAGGTGGCCCTGGGGGTGCCCTGGGTGTCCCTGGGGGTGCCCTGGAGGTCCCCTAGGTGTCCCTGGGGGTGCCCTGCCTGTCCCTGGGGTGCCCTGGCTGTCCCCAAGGTGTCCCTGGGGGTGCCCTGCCTGTCCTCTCCGTGTCCCTGGGGGTGCCCTGGCTGTCCCCTAGGTGTCTCTGGTCGTGACCTGGGTGTCCCTGGGGGTGCGCTGGCTGTCCCCTAGGTGTCCCTGGGGGTGCCCTGCCTGTCCCCTAGGTGTCCCTTGGGGTGCCCAGCGTGTCCCTGCGGACGCCCTGGTTGTCCCCTAGGTGTCCCTGGGGGTGCCCTCGGTGTCCCTGGGGGTGCCCTTGCTGTGCCTTCGGTGTCCCTGGCGGTGCCCTGGCTGTCCTCTAGGTGTCCCTGGGGGTGCCCTCCCTGTCCCTCGGGGTGCCCTGGCTGTCCCCTAAGTGTCCCTGGGGGTGCCCTGGGTGTCCCTGGGGGTGCCCTCGCTGTCCCTGGGGTGCCCTGGCTGTCCCCTAGGTGGCCCTGGGGGTGCCCTGGGTGTCCCTGGGGGTGCCCTGGAGGTCCCCTAGGTGTCCCTGGGGGTGCCCTGCCTGTCCCTGGGGTGCCCTGGCTGTCCCCAAGGTGTCCCTGGGGGTGCCCTGCCTGTCCTCTCCGTGTCCCTGGGGGTGCCCTGGCTGTCCCCTAGGTGTCTCTGGGCGTGACCTGGGTGTCCCTGGGGGTGCCCTGGCTGTCCCCTAGGTGTCCCTGGGTGTGCCCTGGGTGTCCCTGGGCGTGCTCAGGGTGTCCCTGGGGTTCCCTGGCTGTCCCCTAGGTGTCCCTGGGGGTGCATTAGGTGTCCCTGGGGGTGCCCAGGGTGTCCCTGGGGTTCCCTGACTGTCCCCTAGGTGTCCCTGGGGGGGCCCTGGTGTCCCTGGGTTGCCCTGGCTGTCCCCTAGGTGTCCTTGGGGTGCCCTGACTGTCCCTAGGTGTCCCTGGGGGTGCCCTGGGTGTCCCTGAGGTGCTCTGGGGGTACCCTGGCTATCCCTGGAGGTCCCCTCCATGTCCCCTAGGTGTCCCTGGGGTGCCCTGACTGTCTCGTCAGTGTCCCTGGGGGTGCCCTGGCTGTCCCCTAGGTGTCCCTGGGGTGCCCTGGCTGTTCCCTCCGTGTCCCTGGGGGTGCCCTGGGTGTCCCTGGGGTGCCCTGGCTGACCCCAAGGTGTCCCTGGGGGTGCCCTGAGTGTCCCTGGGCTGCCCTGGCTGTCCCCTAGGTGTCCCTGGGGGGGCCCTGGCAGTCCCCGAGGTGTCCCTGGGTGTGGCCTGGAGGTCCCCTAGGTGTCCCTGGGGGTGCCCTCGCTGTCCCTGGGGTGCCCTGGCTGTCCCCTAGGTGTCCCTGGGAGTCCCCTTGGTGTCCCTCGGGGTGCCCAGGGTGTCCTTTAGGTGTCCCTGGGGTTCCCTGGCTGTCCCCTAGGTGTCCCTGGGGGTGCCCTAGGTGTCCCTGAGGTGCCCTGGCTTTCCCCTCCGTGTCCCTGGGGGTGCCCTGGGTGTCCCTGGAGTGCCCTGGCTGTACCCTAAATGTCCCTGGGGGTGCCCTGGCTGTCCCCTAGTTGTCCCTGGGGGTTCCCTGCCTGTCCCCTAGGTGTCCCTGGGGGTGCCCTGGGTGTCCCTGGAGTTCCCTGGCTGTCCCCTAAATGTCCCTGGGGGTGCCCTGGGTGTCCCTGGAGTGCCCTGGCTGTCCCCTAAATGTCCCTGGGGGTGCCCTGGCTGTCTCCTAGGTGTCCCTGGGGGTGTCCTGCCTTCCCCTAGGTGTCCCTGGAGTGCCCTGGCTGTCCCCTAAATGTCCCTGGGAGGTCCCTGGCTGTCCCCTAGGGGTCTCTGGGGGTGCCCTGGCTGTCCCGTCAGTGTCCCTGGGGGTACCCTGCCTGTCCCCTAGGTGTCCCTGGGAGTGCCCTGCCTGTCCCTTAGGTGTCCCTGGGGGTGCCCTGGCTGTCCCCTAGGTGTCCCTGGGGGTGCCCTGGGTGTCCCTGCGGGGGCCCTGGCTGTGCCCTCGGTGTCCCTGAGGGTGTCTTGGCTGTCCCCTAGGTGTCCCTGGGGGTGCCCTGGCTGTCCCCTAGGTGTCCCTGGGGGTGCCCTGGCTGTCCCCTAGGTGTCCCCTGGGGGTGCCCTGCCTGTCCCCTAGGCGTCCCTGGGGGTGCCCTGGGTGTGCCTGGGGTGACCCTGGCTGTCCCCTAGATGTCCCGGGGGGTGCCCAGGGTGTCCCTGGGTATGCCCTGGCTGTCCCCTAGGTGTCCCTGGGGGTGCCCTGGGTGTCCCTGGGGATGCCCTGGCTGTCCCCTAGGTGTCCCTGGGGGTGCCCTGGGTGTCCCTGGGGGGGCCCTGGCTGTCCCCTAGGTGTCCCTGGGGGTGCCCTGGGTGTCCCTGTGGGTGCCCTCCCTGTCCCTCGGGGTGCCCTGGCTGTCCCCAAAGTGTCCCTGGGGGTGCCCTGCCTGTCCTCTCGGTGTCCCTGGGGGTGCCCTGGCTGTGCCCTCGGTGTCCCTGGGGGTGCCCTGGCTGTCCCTAGGGTGCCCTGGCTGTCCCCTAGGTGTCCCTGGGGTTCCCTGGCTGTCCCCTAGGTGTCCCTAGGGGGGCCCTGACTGTCCCCTAGGTGTCCCTGGCGGTGCCCTGGGTGTCCCTGGGGGTGCCCAGGGTGTCCCTGGGGTGCCCTGGCTGTCCCCTACGTGTCCCTGGGGGTGCCCTGGGTGTCCCTTGGGTGCCCTGGCTGTCCCCTAAATGTCCCTGGGGGTGCCCTGGGTGTCCCTGGAGTGCCCTGGCTTTCCCCTAAATGTCCCTGGGGGAGCCCTGGTTGTCCGTGGGGGGGACCCTGGGTTGTCCCTGGGGGGGCCCTGGCTGTCCCCTAGGTGTCCCTGGGGGGGCCCTGGCTGTCCCCTAGGTGTCCCTGGGGGTGCCCTCGCTGTCCCTGGGGTGCCCTGGCTGTCCCCTTGGTGGCCCTGGGGCTGCCCTGGGTGACCCTGGGGTGCCCTGGCTGTCCCCAAGGTGTCCCTGGGGGTGCCCTGCCTGTCCTCTCGGTGTCCCTGGGGGTGCCCTGGCTGTCCCCTAGGTGTCCCTGGGTGTGCCCTGGGTGTCCCTGGGCGTGCTCAGGGTGTCCCTGGGGTTCCCTGGCTGTCCCCTAGGTGTCCCTGGGGGTGCATTAGGTGTCCCTGGGGGTGCCCAGGGTGTCCCTGGGGTGCCCTGACTGTCCCTAGGTGTCCCTGGGGCTGCCCTGGGTTTCCCTGGGGTGCTCTGGGGGTACCCTGGCTATCCCTGGAGGTCCCCTGCATGTCCCCTAGGTGTCCCTGGGGTGCCCTGACTGTCTCGTCAGTGTCCCTGGGGGTGCCCTGGCTGTTCCCTCCGTGTCCCTGGGGGTGCCCTGAGTGTCCCTGGGCTGCCGTGCCTGTCCCCTAGGTGTCCCTGGGGGGGCATTGGCAGTCCCCGAGGTGTCCCTGGGTGTGCCCTGGAGGTCCCCTAGGTGTCCCTGGGGGTGCCCTCGCTGTCCCTGGGGTGCCCTGGCTGTCCCCTAGGTGTCCCTGGGAGTCCCCTTGGTGTCCCTCGGGGTGCCCAGGGTGTCCTTTAGGTGTCCCTGGGGTTCCCTGGCTGTCCCCTAGGTGTCCCTGGGGGTGCCCAGGGTGTCCCTGGGGATGCCTTGGAGGTCCCCTAGGTGTCCCTGGGGTGCCCTGGCTGTCCCCCTCGGTGTCCCTGGGGTGCCCTGGGTATCCCTGGGGGTGCCCTGCGTGTCCCCTAGGTGTCCCTGAGGGTGCCCTGGCCGTCCCTAGGGTGCCCTGGCTGTGCCCTTGGTGTCCCTGGGGGTGCCCTGGCTGTCCCTAGGGTGCCCTGGCTGTCCCCTAAGTGTCCCTGGGTGTGCCCTGGTGTCCCTCGGGGTGCCCTGGCTATCCCCTAGGTGTCCCTGGGGGTGCCCTGGCTTTCCCCTCGGTGTCCCTGGGGCTGCCGTGCCTGTCCCCTAGGTGTCCCTGGGGGTGCCCTGGGTGTCCCTGGGGGTGCCCTGGCTGTCCCCTTGGTGTCCCTGGGGTGCCCTGGCTGTCCTTTAGGTGTCCCTGGGGGTGCTCTGGCTGTCCTTGGGGTGCCCTGGCTGTCCCCTAGGTGGCCCTGGGGGTGCCCTGGGTGTCCCTGGGGGTGCCCTGGAGGTCCCCTAGG
>NW_027095090.1:0-35519 GCF_029207755.1 Chamaea fasciata | reverse complement strand
ACCTTTGTGTCCAACTCCCTCATCCGGGCACCCAGCTCCGGCCACCTACAATCCCGAACGGAACAGCATTTCTTCCAGATGCAAGCTGCCACAAGCAGGAAGCCTGGCTTCCCATGGAGGGCCAAAGGCCTCCTACAAACTGACATCAGGCACGTGGGCAGCTGACTTTACTTATCGCTCTAAACAGGACATCGTTAGTGCCCAACTCCCTCTGCCGGGTACCCGGCCTCGGCCACCTACAATCCCGAACGGAACAGGATTTCTTCCAGATGCAAGCTGCCATAAGCTGGAAGACTGGTTTCCCGTGGAGGACCAAAGGCCTCCTACAAACCTGACATCAGGCACCTGGGCAGCTGACTTTACTTACCCCTGGAAACAGCCCATCCTTTGTGCCCAACTCCCTCAGCTGGGCACCCAGCTCCGGCCACCTACAATCCCGAACGGAACAGGATTTCTTCCCGATGCAAGCTGCCTTGAACATAAAGACTAGCTTTCCTTGGAGGGCCAAAGGCCTCCTACAAACTGACATCAGGCACCTGGGCAGCTGACTTTACTTACCCCTGGATACAGGCCATCCTTTGTGCCCAACTCCCTCTGCCGGGCACCAGGCCTCGGCCACCTGCAATCCCGAACAGATCAGGATTACTTCCCGATGCAAGCTGCCACAAGCTGGAAGCCTGGCTTTCCATGGAGGACCAATAGCCACCTGCAAACTGACATCAGGCACCTGGGCAGCTGACTTTACTTACCCCTGAAACAGCCCATCCTTTGTGTCCAACTCCCTCATCCGGGCACCCAGCTCCGGCCACCTACAATCCCGAACGGAACAGGATTTCTTCCAGATGCAAGCTGCCACAAGCAGGAAACCTGGCTTCTCATGGAGGGCCAAAGGCCTCCTACAAACTGACATCAAACACCTGGGCAGCTGACTTTACTTACCCCTGGAAACTGCCCAACCTTTGTGTCCAACTCCCTCAGCCGGGCACCCAGCTCTGGACTCCGACAATCCCGAACGGAACAGCATTTCTTCCAGATGCAAGCTGCCACAAGCAGGAAGCCTGGCTTCCCATGGAGGGCCAAAGGCCTCCTACAAACTGACATCAGGCACGTGGGCAGCTGACTTTACTTATCGCTCTAAACAGGACATCAGTTTGTGCCCAACTCCCTCAGCTGGGCACCTGGCCTAGGCCACCTACGATCCCAAACGGAACAGGATTTCATCCAGATGCAAGCTGCCACAAGCTGGAAGGCTGGCTTCCCTTGGAGGGCCAAAGGCCTCCTACAAACTGACATCAGGCACCTGAGCAGCTGACTTTACTTACCCCTTGAAACAGGCCATCATTTGTGCCCAACTCCCTCTGCCGGGCACCTGCCCTCGGCCACGTACAATCCGGAATGGAACAGGATTTCTTCCAGATGCAAGCTGCCACAAGCTGAAAACCGAACTTCCCATCGAGGCCAAAGGCCTCCTACAAACTGACATCAGGCACCTGGGCAGCTGACTTTACTTACCCGTGGAAACCCGCCATACTTTTTGCCCAACTCCCTCTGCCGGGCACCTGGCCACGGCCACCTACAATCCCGAACGGAACAGGATTTCTTCCAGATGCAAGCTGCCACAAGCTGGAAGCCTGGCTTCCCTTGGAGGGCCAAAGGCCTCCTACAAACTGACATCAGGCATCTGGGCAGCTGACTTTACTTACCCCTAAAGACAGGCCATCATTTGTGCCCAACTCCCTCTGCCGGGCAGCAGGCCTCGGCCACCTACCATCCCAAACGGAACAGGATTTCTTCCAGATGCAAGCAGCCACAAACTGGAAGACTAGTTTCCCTTGGAGGGCCAAAGGCCTCCTACAAACTGACATCAGGCACCTGGGCAGCTGACGTTACTCACCCCTGGAAAACAGGCCATCCTTTTTGCCCAACTGCCTCTGCCGGGCAGCAGGCCTCGGCCACCTACGATCCCAAACAGAACAGGATTTCTTCCAGATGCAAGCTGCCACAAACTGGAAGACTAGCTTCCCTTGGAAGGCCAAAGGCCTCCTAAAAACTGACACCAGGCACCTGGGCAGCTGACGTTATTCACCCCTGGAAACAGGCCATCCTTTGTTCCCAACTCCCTTAGCCGGGCGCCAGGCCTCGGCCACCTACGATCCCAAACGGAACAGGATTTCTTCCAGATGCAAGCTGCCACAAGCTGGAAGCCTGGCTGCTCTTGGAGGGGCCAAAGGCCTCCTACAAACTGACATCAGGCACCTGGGCAGATGACTTTACATACCCCTGCAATCAGGCCATCATTTGTGCCCAACTCCCTCTGCCGGGAACCTGGCCTCGGGCACATACAATCCCGAACGGAACCGCATTTCTTCATGATGCAAGCTGCCACAAGCTGGAAGCCTGGCTTCCCATAGAGGGCCAAAGGCCTCCTACAAACTGAAATCAGGCACTTGGGCAGCTGACTTTACTTACCCCTGGAAGCAGGCCATCATTTGTGCCCAACTCCCTCTGCCGGGCACCTGGCCTCGGCCACCTAAAATCCCGAACGGAACAGCATTTCTTCCAGATGCAAGCTGCAACAAACTGGAAGACTAGCTTCCCTTAGAGGGCCAAAGACCTCCTACAATCTGACATCAGGCACCTGGGCAGCTGACTTTACTTACCCCTGGAAACAGGCCATCATTTGTGCCCAACTCCCTCAGCCGGGCACCACGCCTCGGCCACCTACGATCCCAAAGGGAGCAGGATTTCTTCCAGATGCAAGCTGCCACAAACTGGAAGACTAGTTTCTCTTAGAGGGCCAAAGGCCTCCCTACAAACTGACACCAGGCACCTGGGCAGCTGACTTTACTTACCCCTGGAAACAGGCCATCCTTTTTCCCAACTCCCCTAGCCGGGCACCAGGCCTCGGCCACCTACGATCCCAAACGGAACAGGATTTCTTCCAGATGCAAGCTGCCACAAGCTGGAAGCTAGCTTCCCTTGGAGGGCCAAAGGCCTCCTACAAACTGACATCAGGCATCTGGGCAGCTGACTTTACTTACCCCTAAAGACAGGCCATCATTTGTGCCCAACTCCCTCTGCCGGGCAGCAGGCCCTCGGCCACCTACAATCCCAAACGGAACAGGATTTCTTCCAGATGCAAGCTGCCACAAAGTGGAAGACTAGCTTCCCTTGGAAAGCCAAAGGCCTCCTACAAACTGACACCAGGAACGGGGCAGCTGACTTTACTTACCCCTGGAAACAGGCCATCCTTTTTGCCCAACTGCCTCTGCCGGGCAGCAGGCCTCGGCCACCTACAATTAAAAACGGAAGAGGATTTCTTCCAGAATCAAGCTGCCACAAGCTGGAAGCCTGGCTTCCCTTGGAAAGCCAAAGGCCTCCTACAAACTGACATCAGGAACCTGAGCAGCTGACTTTATTTACCCCTGGAAACAGGCCATCCTTTGTGCCAAACTCCCTCTGCCGGGCACCTGGCCTCGGCCACCTACAATCCCGAACGGAACAGGATTTCTTCCAGATGCAAGCTGCCACAAGCTGGAAGCCTGGCTTCCCATGGAGGGCCAAAGGCCTCCTACAAACTGACATCAGGCACCTGGGCAGCTGACTTTACTTACCCCTGGAAACAGACCATCCTTTGTTTCTTAATCCCTCTGCCGGGCACCGGGCCTCGGCCACCTACAATCCCGAACGGAACAGGATTTCTTCCAGATGCAAGCTGCCACAAACTGGAAGACTAGCTTCCCTTAGAGGGCCAAAGGCCTCCTACAAACTGACATCAGGCACCTGGGCAGCTGACGTTCCTCACCCCTGGAAACAGGACATCCTTTTTGCCCAACTCCTCTGCCGGGCAGCAGGCCTCGGCCACCTACATTCCCGAACGGAACAGGATTTCTTCCAGATGCAAGCTACCACAAACTGGAAGACTAGCTTCCCTTGGAGGGCCAAAAGGCCTCCTACAAACTGACACCAGGAACCTGGGCAGCTGACTTTACTTACCCCTGGAAACAGGCCATCCATTTTGCCCAGCTGCCTTTGCCGGGCGCCAGGCCTCCGCCACCTCCAATTCAAAATGGAACAGGATTTCTTCAAGATGCAAGCTGCCACAAGCTGGAAGCCTGGCTTTCCTTGGAGGGCCAGAGGCCTCCTACAAACTGACATCAGGCACCTGAGCAGCTGACTTTACTTACCCCTGGAAACAGGCCATCATTTGTGCCCAACTCCCTCTGCCGGGCACCTGGCCTCGGCCACCTACAATCCCGAATGGAACAGGATTTCTTCCAGATGCAAGCTGCCACAAGCTGGAAGACTAGCTTCCCTTGAGGGCCAAAGGCCTCCTACAAACTGACACCAGGCACCTGGGCAGCTAACTTTACTTACCCCGGGAAACAGGCCATCCTTTGTTCCCAACTCCCCTAACCGGGCACCAGGCCTCGGCCACCTACGATCCCAAACGGAACAGGATTTTTTCCAAATGCAAGCTGCCACATGCTGGAAGCCTGGCTTCCCTTGGAAAGCCAAAGGCCTCCTACAAACTGACATCAGGCACCTGGGCAACTGACTTTACTTACCCCTGGAAACAGGCCATCATTTGTGCCCAACTCCCTCTGCCGGGCACCTGGACACGGCCACCTACAATCCCGAGCAGAACAGAATTTCTTCCAGATGCAAGCTGCCACAAAACTGGAAGACTAGCTTCCCTTGGAAGGCCAAAGGCCTCCTACACACTGACACCAGGCACCTGGGCAGCTGACGTTACTCACCCCCTGGAAACAGGCCATCCTTTTTGCCCAACTCCCTCTGACGGGCAGCAGGCCTCGGCCACCTACGATCCGAAACGGAACAGGATTTCTTCCAGATGCAAGCTGCCACAAGCTGGAAGGCTGGCTTCCCTTGGAGGGCCAAAGGCCTCTACAAACTGACATCAGGCACCTGGGCAGCTGACGTTACTCACCGCTGGAAACAGGCCATCCTTTGTGCCCAACTCCCTCTGCCGGGCAGCAGGCCTCGGCCACCTACGATCCCAAAGGGAACAGGATTTCTTCCAGATGCAAGCTGCCACAAGCTGGAAGGCTGGCTTCCCTTGGAGGGCCAAAGGCCTCTTAAAAACTGACATCAGGCACCTGAGCAGCTGACTTTACTTACCCCTGGAAACAGGCCATCATTTGTGCCCAACTCCCTATGCCGGGCAGCAGGCCACGGCCACCTAAAATCCCGAACGGAACAGCATTTCTTCCAGATGCAAGCTGCCACAAACTGGAAGACTAGCTTCTTTTAGAGGGCCAAAGGCCTCCTACAAACAGACACCAGGCACCTGGGCAGCTGACTTTACTTACCCCTGGAAACAGGCCATCCTTTATGCCCAACTCCCTCTGCCGGGCACCTGGCCTCGGCCACCTACGATCCCAAACGGAACAGGATTTCTTCCAGATGCAAGCTGCCACAAGCTGGAAGGCTGGCTTCGCTTGGAGGGCCAAAGGCCTCCTACAAACTGACATCAGGCACCTGGGCAGCTGACTTTACTTACCCCTGGAAACAGGCCATCCTTTGTGCCCAACTCCCTTTGCCGGTCAGCAGGCCTCGGCCACCTACAATCCCAAACAGAACTGGATTTCTTCCATATGCAAATAGCCACAATCTGGAAGACTAGCTTCCCTTGGAGGGCCAAAGGCCTCCTACAAACTGACACCAGGCACCTGGGCAGCTAACTTTACTTACCCCTGGAAACAGGCCATCCTTTGTTCCCAACTCCCCTAGCCGGGCACCAGGCCTCGGCCACCTACGATCCCGAACGGAACAGGATTTCTTCCAGATGCAAGCTGCCACAAGCTGGAAGGCTGGCTTCCCTTGGAGGGCCAAAGGCCTCCTACAAACTGACATCAGGCATCTGGGCAGATGACTTTACTTACCCCTAAAAACAGGCCATCATTTGTGCCCAACTCCCTCTGCCGGGCAGCAGGCCTCGGCCACCTAAAATCCCAAACGGAACAGGATTTCTTCCAGATGCAAGCAGCCACAAACTGGAAGACTAGCTTCCCATGGAAGGCGAAAGGCCTCCTACAAACTGACACCAGGCACCAGGGCAGCTGACTTTACTTACCCTAGGAAACAGGCCATCCTTTGTTCCCAACTCCATTAGCCGGGCACCAGGCCTCGGCCACCTACGATCCCAAACGGAACAGGATTTCATCCAGATGCAAGCTGCCACAAGCTGGAAGGCTGGCTTCCCTTGGAGGGCCAAAGGCCTCCTACAAACTGACATCAGGCACCTGGGCAGCTGACTTTACTTACCTCTGGAAACAGGACATCCTTTGTGCCCAACTCCCTCTGCCGGGCAGCAGGCCTCGGCCACCTACAATCCCAAACAGAACAGGATTTCTTCCAGATGTAAGCAGCCACAATCTGGAAGACTAGGTTCCCTTGGAGGGCCAAAGGCCTCCTACAAACTGACACCTGGCACCGGGGGAGCTTACTTTACTTACCCCTGGAAACAGGCCATCATTTGCTCCCAACTCCCCAAGCCGGGCAGCAGGCCTCGGCCACCTACAATCCCAAACGGAAAAGGATTTCTTCCAGATGCAAGCAGCCACAAACTGGAAGACTAGCTTCCTTGGAAGGCCAAAGGCCTCCTACAAACTGACACCAGGAACCAGGGCAGCTGACTTTACATACCCCTGGAATCAGGCCATCCTTTGTTTCCAACTCCCTTTGAAGGGCGCCTGGCCTCGGCCACCTACGATCCCAAATGGAACAGGATTTCTTCAAGATGCAAGCTGCCACAAGCTGGAAGCCTGGCTGCTCTTGGAGGGCCAAAGGCCTCCTACAAACTGACATCAGGCACCTGGGCAGCTGACTTTACTTACCCCTGGAAACAGGCCATCCTCTGTGCCCAACTCCCTCTGCCGGGCACCTGGCCTCGGCCACCTACGATCCCGAACGGAACAGGATTTCTTCCAGATGCAAGCTGCCACAAACTGGAAGACTAGTTTCCCTTGGAGGGCCAAAGGCCTCCTACAAACTGACATCAGGCACCTGGGCAGCTAACTTTACTTACCCCTGGAAACAGGCCATCCTTTGTGCCCAACTCCCTTAGCCGAGCACCAGGCCTCGGCCACCTACAATCTTAAACGGAACAGGATTTCTTCAAGATGCAAGCTGCCACAAGCTGGATGCCTGGCTTCTCTTGGAGGGCCAAAGGCCTCCTAAAAACTGACATCAGGCACCTGAGCAGTTGACTTTACTTACCCCTGGAAACAGGCCATAATTTGTGCCCAACTCCCTCAGCCTGGCACCAGGACACGGCCACCTACGATCCGAAATGGAACAGGATTTCTTCCAGATGCAAGCTGCCACAAACTGGAAGACTAGCTTCCCATGGAGGGCCAAAGTCCTGCTACAAACTGACATTAGGCACCTGGGCAGCTGACTTTACTTACCCCTGGAAACAGGCCATCATTTGTGCCCAACTCCCTCAGCTGGGCACCTGGCCTAGGCCACCTACGATCCCAAACGGAACAGGATTTCATCCAGATGCAAGCTGCCACAAGCTGGAAGCCTGGCTTCCCTTGGAGGGCCAAAGGCCTCCTACAAACTGACATCAGGCACCTGAGCAGCTGACTTTACTTACCCCTTGAAACAGGCCATCATTTGTGCCCAACTCCCTCTGCCGGGCACCTGCCCTCGGCCACGTACAATCCGGAATGGAACAGGATTTCTTCCAGATGCAAGCTGCCACAAGCTGAAAACCGAACTTCCCATCGAGGGCCAAAGGCCTCCTACAAACTGACATCAGGCACCTGGGCAGCTGACTTTACTTACCCGTGGAAACCCGCCATACTTTTTGCCCAACTCCCTCTGCCGGGCACCTGGCCACGGCCACCTACAATCCGAACGGAACAGGATTTCTTCCAGATGCAAGCTGCCACAAGCTGGAAGCCTGGCTTCCCTTGGAGGGCCAAAGGCCTCCTACAAACTGACATCAGGCATCTGGGCAGCTGACTTTACTTACCCCTAAAGACAGGCCATCATTTGTGCCCAACTCCCTCTCTGCCGGGCAGCAGGCCTCGGCCACCTACCATCCCAAACGGAACAGGATTTCTTCCAGATGCAAGCAGCCACAAACTGGAAGACTAGTTTCCCTTGGAGGGCCAAAGGCCTCCTACAAACTGACATCAGGCACCTGGGCAGCTGACGTTACTCACCCCTGGAAACAGGCCATCCTTTTTGCCCAACTGCCTCTGCCGGGCAGCAGGCCTCGGCCACCTACGATCCCAAACAGAACAGATTTCTTCCAGATGCAAGCTGCCACAAACTGGAAGACTAGCTTCCCTTGGAAGGCCAAAGGCCTCCTAAAAACTGACACCAGGCACCTGGGCAGCTGACGTTACTCACCCTGGAAACAGGCCATCCTTTGTTCCCAACTCCCTTAGCCGGGCGCCAGGCCTCGGCCACCTACGATCCCAAACGGAACAGGATTTCTTCCAGATGCAAGCTGCCACAAGCTGGAAGCCTGGCTGCTCTTGGAGGGCCAAAGGCCTCCTACAAACTGACATCAGGCACCTGGGCAGATGACTTTACATACCCCTGCAATCAGGCCATCATTTGTGCCCAACTCCCTCTGCCGGGAACCTGGCCTCGGGCACATACAATCCCGAACGGAACCGCATTTCTTCATGATGCAAGCTGCCACAAGCTGGAAGCCTGGCTTCCCATAGAGGGCCAAAGGCCTCCTACAAACTGAAATCAGGCACTTGGGCAGCTGACTTTACTTACCCCTGGAAGCAGGCCATCATTTGTGCCCAACTCCCTCTGCCGGGCACCTGGCCTCGGCCACCTAAAATCCCGACGGAACAGCATTTCTTCCAGATGCAAGCTGCAACAAACTGGAAGACTAGCTTCCCTTAGAGGCCAAAGACCTCCTACAATCTGACATCAGGCACCTGGGCAGCTGACTTTACTTACCCCTGGAAACAGGCCATCATTTGTGCCCAACTCCCTCAGCCGGGCACCACGCCTCGGCCACCTACGATCCCAAAGGGAGCAGGATTTCTTCCAGATGCAAGCTGCCACAAACTGGAAGACTAGTTTCTCTTAGAGGGCCAAAGGCCTCCTACAAACTGACACCAGGCACCTGGGCAGCTGACTTTACTTACCCCTGGAAACAGGCCATCCTTTTTTCCCAACTCCCCTAGCCGGGCACCAGGCCTCGGCCACCTACGATCCCAAACGGAACAGGATTTCTTCCAGATGCAAGCTGCCACAAGCTGGAAGGCTAGCTTCCTTGGAGGGCCAAAGGCCTCCTACAAACTGACATCAGGCATCTGGGCAGCTGACTTTACTTACCCCTAAAGACAGGCCATCATTTGTGCCCAACTCCCTCTGCCGGGCAGCAGGCCTCGGCCACCTACAATCCCAAACGGAACAGGATTTCTTCCAGATGCAAGCTGCCACAAAGTGGAAGACTAGCTTCCCTTGGAAGGCCAAAGGCCTCCTACAAACTGACACCAGGAACCGGGCAGCTGACTTTACTTACCCCTGGAAACAGGCCATCCTTTTTGCCCAACTGCCTCTGCCGGGCAGCAGGCCTCGGCCACCTACAATTAAAAACGGAAGAGGATTTCTTCCAGAATCAAGCTGCCACAAGCTGGAAGCCTGGCTTCCCTTGGAAAGCCAAAGGCCTCCTACAAACTGACATCAGGAACCTGAGCAGCTGACTTTACTTACCCCTGGAAACAGGCCATCCTTTGTGCCCAACTCCCTCTGCCGGGCACCAGTCCTCAGCCACCTACAATCCCGAACGGAACAGGATTTCTTCCAGATGCAAGCTGCCAGAAGCTGGATGCCTGGCTTCCCTTGGAGGGCCAAAGGCCTCCTACAAACTGACATCAGGCACCTGGGCAGCTGACTTTATTTACCCCTGGAAACAGGCCATCCTTTGTGCCAAACTCCCTCTGCCGGGCACCTGGCCTCGGCCACCTACAATCCCGAACGGAACAGGATTTCTTCCAGATGCAAGCTGCCACAAGCTGGAAGCCTGGCTTCCCATGGAGGGCCAAAGGCCTCCTACAAACTGACATCAGGCACCTGGGCAGCTGACTTTACTTACCCCTGGAAACAGACCATCCTTTGTTTCTTAATCCCTCTGCCGGGCACCGGGCCTCGGCCACCTACAATCCCGAACGGAACAGGATTTCTTCCAGATGCAAGCTGCCACAAACTGGAAGACTAGCTTCCCTTAGAGGGCCAAAGGCCTCCTACAAACTGACATCAGGCACCTGGGCAGCTGACGTTCCTCACCCCTGGAAACAGGACATCCTTTTTGCCCAACTCCCTCTGCCGGGCAGCAGGCCTCGGCCACCTACATTCCCGAACGGAACAGGATTTCTTCCAGATGCAAGCTACCACAAACTGGAAGACTAGCTTCCCTTGGAGGGCCAAAGGCCTCCTACAAACTGACACCAGGAACCTGGGCAGCTGACTTTACTTACCCCTGGAAACAGGCCATCCATTTTGCCCAGCTGCCTTTGCCGGGCGCCAGGCCTCCGCCACCTCCAATTCAAAATGGAACAGGATTTCTTCAAGATGCAAGCTGCCACAAGCTGGAAGCCTGGCTTCCCTTGGAGGGCCAGAGGCCTCCTACAAACTGACATCAGGCACCTGAGCAGCTGACTTTACTTACCCCTGGAAACAGGCCATCATTTGTGCCCAACTCCCTCTGCCGGGCACCTGGCCTCGGCCACCTACAATCCCGAATGGAACAGGATTTCTTCCAGATGCAAGCTGCCACAAGCTGGAAGACTAGCTTCCCTTGGAGGGCCAAAGGCCTCCTACAAACTGACACCAGGCACCTGGCAGCTAACTTTACTTACCCCAAGAAACAGGCCATCCTTTGTTCCCAACTCCCCTAACCGGGCACCAGGCCTCGGCCACCTACGATCCCAAACGGAACAGGATTTTTTCCAAATGCAAGCTGCCACATGCTGGAAGCCCTGGCTTCCCTTGGAAAGCCAAAGGCCTCCTACAAACTGACATCAGGCACCTGGGCAACTGACTTTACTTACCCCTGGAAACAGGCCATCATTTGTGCCCAACTCCCTCTGCGGGAACCTGGACACGGCCACCTACAATCCCGAGCAGAACAGAATTTCTTCCAGATGCAAGCTGCCACAAACTGGAAGACTAGCTTCCCTTGGAAGGCCAAAGGCCTCCTACAAACTGACACCAGGCACCTGGGCAGCTGACGTTACTCACCCCTGGAAACAGGCCATCCTTTTTGCCCAACTCCCTCTGACGGGCAGCAGGCCTCGGCCACCTACGATCCCAAACGGAACAGGATTTCTTCCAGATGCAAGCTGCCACAAGCTGGAAGGCTGGCTTCCCTTGGAGGGCCAAAGGCCTCCTACAAACTGACATCAGGCACCTGGGCAGCTGACGTTACTCACCGCTGGAAACAGGCCATCCTTTGTGCCCAACTCCCTCTGCCGGGCAGCAGGCCTCGGCCACCTACGATCCCAAAGGGAACAGGATTTCTTCCAGATGCAAGCTGCCACAAGCTGGAAGGCTGGCTTCCCTTGGAGGGCCAAAGGCCTCTTAAAAACTGACATCAGGCACCTGAGCAGCTGACTTTACTTACCCCTGGAAACAGGCCATCATTTGTGCCCAACTCCCTATGCCGGGCAGCAGGCCACGGCCACCTAAAATCCCGAACGGAACAGCATTTCTTCCAGATGCAAGCTGCCACAAACTGGAAGACTAGCTTCTTTTAGAGGGCCAAAGGCCTCCTACAAACAGACACCAGGCACCTGGGCAGCTGACTTTACTTACCCCTGGAAACAGGCCATCCTTTATGCCCAACTCCCTCTGCCGGGCACCTGGCCTCGGCCACCTACGATCCCAAACGGAACAGGATTTCTTCCAGATGCAAGCTGCCACAAGCTGGAAGGCTGGCTTCGCTTGGAGGGCCAAAGGCCTCCTACAAACTGACATCAGGCACCTGGGCAGCTGACTTTACTTACCCCTGGAAACAGGCCATCCTTTGTGCCCAACTCCCTTTGCCGGTCAGCAGGCCTCGGCCACCTACAATCCCAAACAGAACTGGATTTCTTCCATATGCAAATAGCCACAATCTGGAAGACTAGCTTCCCTTGGAGGGCCAAAGGCCTCCTACAAACTGACACCAGGCACCTGGGCAGCTAACTTTACTTACCCCTGGAAACAGGCCATCCTTTGTTCCCAACTCCCCTAGCCGGGCACCAGGCCTCGGCCACCTACGATCCCGAACGGAACAGGATTTCTTCCAGATGCAAGCTGCCACAAGCTGGAAGGCTGGCTTCCCTTGGAGGGCCAAAGGCCTCCTACAAACTGACATCAGGCATCTGGGCAGATGACTTTACTTACCCCTAAAAACAGGCCATCATTTGTGCCCAACTCCCTCTGCCGGGCAGCAGGCCTCGGCCACCTAAAATCCCAAACGGAACAGGATTTCTTCCAGATGCAAGCAGCCACAAACTGGAAGACTAGCTTCCCATGGAAGGCGAAAGGCCTCCTACAACTGACACCAGGCACCAGGGCAGCTGACTTTACTTACCCTAGGAAACAGGCCATCCTTTGTTCCCAACTCCATTAGCCGGGCACCAGGCCTCGGCCACCTACGATCCCAAACGGAACAGGATTTCATCCAGATGCAAGCTGCCACAAGCTGGAAGGCTGGCTTCCCTTGGAGGGCCAAAGGCCTCCTACAAACTGACATCAGGCACCTGGGCAGCTGACTTACTTACCTCTGGAAACAGGACATCCTTTGTGCCCAACTCCCTCTGCCGGGCAGCAGGCCTCGGCCACCTACAATCCCAAACAGAACAGGATTTCTTCCAGATGTAAGCAGCCACAATCTGGAAGACTAGGTTCCCTTGGAGGGCCAAAGGCCTCCTACAAACTGACACCTGGCACCGGGGGAGCTTACTTTACTTACCCCTGGAAACAGGCCATCATTTGCTCCCAACTCCCCAAGCCGGGCAGCAGGCCTCGGCCACCTACAATCCCAAACGGAAAAGGATTTCTTCCAGATGCAAGCAGCCACAAACTGGAAGACTAGCTTCCCTTGGAAGGCCAAAGGCCTCCTACAAACTGACACCAGGAACCAGGGCAGCTGACTTTACATACCCCTGGAATCAGGCCATCCTTTGTTTCCAACTCCCTTTGAAGGGCGCCTGGCCTCGGCCACCTACGATCCCAAATGGAACAGGATTTCTTCAAGATGCAAGCTGCCACAAGCTGGAAGCCTGGCTGCTCTTGGAGGGCCAAAGGCCTCCTACAAACTGACATCAGGCACCTGGGCAGCTGACTTTACTTACCCCTGGAAACAGGCCATCCTCTGTGCCCAACTCCCTCTGCCGGGCACCTGCCTCGGCCACCTACGATCCCGAACGGAACAGGATTTCTTCCAGATGCAAGCTGCCACAAACTGGAAGACTAGTTTCCCTTGGAGGGCCAAAGGCCTCCTACAAACTGACATCAGGCACCTGGGCAGCTAACTTTACTTACCCCTGGAAACAGGCCATCCTTTGTGCCCAACTCCCTTAGCCGAGCACCAGGCCTCGGCCACCTACAATCTTAAACGGAACAGGATTTCTTCAAGATGCAAGCTGCCACAAGCTGGATGCCTGGCTTCTCTTGGAGGGCCAAAGGCCTCCTAAAAACTGACATCAGGCACCTGAGCAGTTGACTTTACTTACCCCTGGAAACAGGCCATAATTTGTGCCCAACTCCCTCAGCCTGGCACCAGGACACGGCCACCTACGATCCGAAATGGAACAGGATTTCTTCCAGATGCAAGCTGCCACAAACTGGAAGACTAGCTTCCCTTAGAGGGCCAAAGTCCTGCTACAAACTGACATTAGGCACCTGGGCAGCTGACTTTACTTACCCCTGGAAACAGGCCATCATTTGTGCCCAACTCCCTCAGCTGGGCACCTGGCCTAGGCCACCTACGATCCCAAACGGAACAGGATTTCATCCAGATGCAAGCTGCCACAAGCTGGAAGCCTGGCTTCCCTTGGAGGGCCAAAGGCCTCCTACAAACTGACATCAGGCACCTGAGCAGCTGACTTTACTTACCCCTTGAAACAGGCCATCATTTGTGCCCAACTCCCTCTGCCGGGCACCTGCCCTCGGCCACGTACAATCCGGAATGGAACAGGATTTCTTCCAGATGCAAGCTGCCACAAGCTGAAAACCGAACTTCCCATCGAGGGCCAAAGGCCTCCTACAAACTGACATCAGGCACCTGGGCAGCTGACTTTACTTACCCGTGGAAACCCGCCATACTTTTTGCCCAACTCCCTCTGCCGGGCACCTGGCCACGGCCACCTACAATCCCGAACGGAACAGGATTTCTTCCAGATGCAAGCTGCCACAAGCTGGAAGCCTGGCTTCCCTTGGAGGGCCAAAGGCCTCCTACAAACTGACATCAGGCATCTGGGCAGCTGACTTTACTTACCCCTAAAGACAGGCCATCATTTGTGCCCAACTCCCTCTGCCGGGCAGCAGGCCTCGGCCACCTACCATCCCAAACGGAACAGGATTTCTTCCAGATGCAAGCAGCCACAAACTGGAAGACTAGTTTCCCTTGGAGGGCCAAAGGCCTCCTACAAACTGACATCAGGCACCTGGGCAGCTGACGTTACTCACCCCTGGAAACAGGCCATCCTTTTTGCCCAACTGCCTCTGCCGGGCAGCAGGCCTCGGCCACCTACGATCCCAAACAGAACAGGATTTCTTCCAGATGCAAGCTGCCACAAACTGGAAGACTAGCTTCCCTTGGAAGGCCAAAGGCCTCCTAAAAACTGACACCAGGCACCTGGGCAGCTGACGTTACTCACCCCTGGAAACAGGCCATCCTTTGTTCCCAACTCCCTTAGCTGGGCGCCAGGCCTCGGCCACCTACGATCCCAAACGGAACAGGATTTCTTCCAGATGCAAGCTGCCACAAGCTGGAAGCCTGGCTGCTCTTGGAGGGCCAAAGGCCTCCTACAAACTGACATCAGGCACCTGGGCAGATGACTTTACATACCCCTGCAATCAGGCCATCATTTGTGCCCAACTCCCTCTGCCGGGAACCTGGCCTCGGGCACATACAATCCCGAACGGAACCGCATTTCTTCATGATGCAAGCTGCCACAAGCTGGAAGCCTGGCTTCCCATAGAGGGCCAAAGGCCTCCTACAAACTGAAATCAGGCACTTGGGCAGCTGACTTTACTTACCCCTGGAAGCAGGCCATCATTTGTGCCCAACTCCCTCTGCCGGGCACCTGGCCTCGGCCACCTAAAATCCCGAACGGAACAGCATTTCTTCCAGATGCAAGCTGCAACAAACTGGAAGACTAGCTTCCCTTAGAGGGCCAAAGACCTCCTACAATCTGACATCAGGCACCTGGGCAGCTGACTTTACTTACCCCTGGAAACAGGCCATCATTTGTGCCCAACTCCCTCAGCCGGGCACCACGCCTCGGCCACCTACGATCCCAAAGGGAGCAGGATTTCTTCCAGATGCAAGCTGCCACAAACTGGAAGACTAGTTTCTCTTAGAGGGCCAAAGGCCTCCTACAAACTGACACCAGGCACCTGGGCAGCTGACTTTACTTACCCCTGGAAACAGGCCATCCTTTTTTCCCAACTCCCCTAGCCGGGCACCAGGCCTCGGCCACCTACGATCCCAAACGGAACAGGATTTCTTCCAGATGCAAGCTGCCACAAGCTGGAAGGCTAGCTTCCCTTGGAGGGCCAAAGGCCTCCTACAAACTGACATCAGGCATCTGGGCAGCTGACTTTACTTACCCCTAAAGACAGGCCATCATTTGTGCCCAACTCCCTCTGCCGGGCAGCAGGCCTCGGCCACCTACAATCCCAAACGGAACAGGATTTCTTCCAGATGCAAGCTGCCACAAAGTGGAAGACTAGCTTCCCTTGGAAGGCCAAAGGCCTCCTACAAACTGACACCAGGAACCGGGGCAGCTGACTTTACTTACCCCTGGAAACAGGCCATCCTTTTTGCCCAACTGCCTCTGCCGGGCAGCAGGCCTCGGCCACCTACAATTAAAAACGGAAGAGGATTTCTTCCAGAATCAAGCTGCCACAAGCTGGAAGCCTGGCTTCCCTTGGAAAGCCAAAGGCCTCCTACAAACTGACATCAGGAACCTGAGCAGCTGACTTTACTTACCCCTAAAAACCGGCCATCCTTTGTTCCAAACTCTCTAAGCCGGGCACCCAGCTCCGGCAACCTACAACCCTGAACGGAACAGCATTTCCTCCAGATGCAAGCTGCCAGAAGCTGGAAGCCTGGCTTCCCATGGAGGGCCAAAGGCCTCCTCCGAACTGACATCAGGCACCTGGGCAGCTGACTTTACTTACCTTTGGAAACAGGCCATCATTTGTGCCCAACTCCCTCTGCCGGGCACCTGGCCTCGGCCAGCTACAATCCCGAGCAGAACAGAATTTCATCCAGATGCAAGCTGCCACAAACTGGAAGACTAGCTTCCCTTGGAGGGCCAAAGGCCTCCTACAAACTGACACCAAGCACCTGGGCAGCTAACTTTACTTTCCCCTGGAAACAGGCCATCATTTGTGTCCAACTCCCTCTGCCGGGCACCTGGCCTCGGCCACCTACAATCCCGAACGGAACAGCATTTCTTCCAGATGCAAGCTGCCACAAGCTGGAATCCTGGCTTCCCATGGAGGGCCAAAGACCTCCTACAAACTGACATCAGGCACTTGGGCAACTGACTTTACTTACCCCTGGAAACAGGCCATCATTTGTGCCCAACTCCTTCTGCCGGACACCTGGCCTCGGCCACCTACAATCTTGAACGGAACAGCATTTCTTCCAGATGCAAGCGGCCACAAACTGGAAGACTATCTTCCCTTAGAGGGCCAAAGGCCTCCTACAATCTGACATCAGGCACCTGGGCAGCTGACTTTACTTACCCCTGGAAACAGGCCATCATTTGTGCCCAACTCCCTCAGCCGGGCACCAGGCCTCGGCCACCTACGATCCCAAACGAAGCAGGATTTCTTCCAGATGCAAGCTGCCACAAACTGGAAGACTAGCTTCCCTTGGAGGGACAAAGGCCTCCTACAAACTGACACCAGGCACCTGGGCAGCTGACTTTACATACCCCTGGAAACAGGCCAACCTTTGTTCCCAACTCTCTTAGCCGGGCACCAGGCCTCGGCCACCTACAATCCCAAACGGAACAGGATTTCTTCCAGATGCAAGCTGCCAGAAGCTGGATGCCTGGCTTCCCTTGGAGGGCCAAAGGCCTGCTACAAACTGACATCAGGCACCTGGGCAGCTGACTTTACTTACCCCTGGAAACAGGCCATCCTTTGTGCCAAACTCCCTCTGCCGGGCACCTGGCCTCGGCCACCTACAATCCTGAACGGAACAGGATTTCTTCCAGACGTAAGCTGCCCCAAGCTGGAAGCCTGGCTTCCCTTGGAAAGCCAAAGGCCTCCTACAAACTGACAACAGGCACCTGGGCAGCTGACTTTACTTACCCCTGGAAACAGGCCATCATTTGTTCCCAACTCCCTCTGCCGGGCACCTAGCCTCGGCCACCTACAATCCCGAACGGAACAGCAGTTCGTCCAGATGCAAGCTGCCACAAGCTGGAAGCCTGACTGCTCTTGGAGGGCCAAAGGCCTCCTACAAACTGACATCAGGCACCTGGGCAGCTGACGTTACTCACCCCTGGAAACAGGCCATCCTTTTTGCCCAACTCCCTCTGCTGGGCAGCAGTCCTCGGCCACCTACAATCCCAAACGGAACAGGATTTCTTCCAGATGCAAGCAGCCACAAACTGGAAGACTAGCTTCCCCTTGGAAGGCCAAAGGCCTCCTACAAACTGACACCAGGCACCTGGGCAGCTGACTTTACTTACCCCTGGAAACAGGCCATCCTTTTTTCCCAACTCCCTCTGCCGGGCACCAGGCCTCGGCCACCTACAATCCCGAACGGAACAGGATTTCTTCCAGATGCAAGCTGCCACAAACTGGAAGACTAGCTTCCCTTAGAGGGCCAACGGCCTCCTACAAACTGACATCAGGCACTTGGGCAGTTGACGTTACTCACCCCTGGAAACAGGCCATCCTTTGTTCCCAACTCCCTCTGCCGGGCACCAGGCCTCGGCCACCTACAATCCTGAACGGAACAGGATTTCTTCCAGATGCAAGCTGCCACAAACTGGAAGACTAGCTTCCCTTGGAGGGCCAAAGGCCTCCTACAATCTGACATCCGGCACCTGGGCAGCTGACTTTACTTACCCCTGGAAACAGGCCATCATTTGTGCCCAACTCCCTCAGCCGGGCACCAGGCCTCGGCCACCTACGATCCCAAACGAAGCAGGATTTCTTCCAGATGCAAGCTGCCACAAACTGGAAGACTAGCTTCCCTTGGAGGGCCAAAGGCCTCCTACAAACTGACACCAGGCACCTGGGCAGCTGACTTTACTTACCCCTGGAAACAGGCCAACCTTTGTTCCCAACTCTCTTAGCCGGGCACCAGGCCTCGGCCACCTACGATCCCAAACGGAACAGGATTTCTTCCAGATGCAAGCTGCCACAAACTGGAAGACTAGTTTCCCTTGGAGGGCCAAAGGCCTGCTACAAACTGACATCAGGCACCTGGGCAGCTGACTTTACTTACCCCTGGAAACAGGCCATCCTTTGTGCTCAACTCCCTCTGCCGGGCACCAGGCCTCGGCCACCTACAATCCCAAACGGAACAGGATTTCTTCCAGATGCAAGCTGCCAGAAGCTGGATGCCTGGCTTCCCTTGGAGGGCCAAAGGCCTCCTACAAACTGACATCAGGCACCTCGGCAGCTGACTTTACTTACCCCTGGAAACAGGCCATCCTTTGTGCCAAACTCCCTCTGCCGGGCATCTGGCCTCGGCCACCTACAATCCTGAACGGAACAGGATTTCTTCCAGACGTAAGCTGCCACAAGCTGGAAGCCTGGCTTTCCTTGGAGGGCCAAAGGCCTCCTACAAACTGACAACAGGCACCTGGGCAGCTGACTTTACTTACCCCTGGAAACAGGCCATCATTTGTTCCCAACTCCCTCTGCCGGGCACCTGGCCTCGGCCACCTACAATCCCGAACGGAACAGCATTTCGTCCAGATGCAAGCTGCCACAAGCTGGAAGCCTGACTGCTCTTGGAGGGCCAAAGGCCTCCTACAAACTGACATCAGGCACCTGGGCAGATGACGTTACTCACCCCTGGAAACAGGCCATCCTTTTTGCCCAACTCCCTCTGCTGGGCAGCAGGCCTCGGCCACCTACAATCCCAAACGGAACAGGATTTCTTCCAGATGCAAGCAGCCACAAACTGGAAGACTAGCTTCCCTTGGAAGGCCAAAGGCCTCCTACAAACTGACACCAGGCACCTGGGCAGCTGACTTTACTTACCCCTGGAAACAGGCCATCCTTTTTTCCCAACTCCCTCTGCCGGGCACCAGGCCTCGGCCACCTACAATCCCGAACGGAACAGGATTTCTTCCAGATGCAAGCTGCCACAAACTGGAAGACTAGCTTCCCTTAGATGGCCAACGGCCTCCTACAAACTGACATCAGGCACCTGGGCAGTTGACGTTACTCACCACTGGAAACAGGCCATCCTTTGTTCCCAACTCCCTCTGCCGGGCACCAGGCCTCGGCCACCTACAATCCTGAACGGAACAGGATTTCTTCCAGATGCAAGCTGCCACAAACTGGAAGACTAGCTTCCCTTGGAGGGCCAAAGGCCTGCTACAATCTGACATCAGGCACCTTGGCAGCAGACTTTACTTACCCCTGGAAACAGGCCATCATTTGTGCCCAACTCCCTCAGCCGGGCACCAGGCCTCGGCCACCTACGATCCCAAAGGGATCAGGATTTCTTCCAGATGCAAGCTGCCACAAACTGGAAGACTAGCTTCCCTTGGAGGGCCAAAGGCCTCCTACAAACTGACACCAAGCACCTGGACAGCTAACTTTACTTTCCCCTGGAAACAGGCCATCATTTGTGTCCAACTCCCTCTGCCGGGCACCTGGCCTCGGCCACCTACAATCCCGAACGGAACAGCATTTCTTCCAGATGCAAGCTGCCACAAGCTGGAATCCTGGCTTCCCATGGAGGGCCAAAGGCCTCCTACAAACTGACATCAGGCACTTGGGCAACTGACTTTACTTACCCCTGGAAACAGGCCAACATTTGTGCCCAACTCCTTCTGCCGGGCACCTGGCCTCAGCCACCTACAATCCCGAACGGAACAGCATTTCTTCCAGATGCAAGCTGCCACAAGCTGGAAGCCTGACTGCTCTTGGAGGGCCAAAGGCCTCCTACAAACTGACATCAGGGACCTGGGCAGCTGACGTTACTCACCCCTGGAAACAGGCCATCCTTTTTGCCCAACTCCCTCTGCTGGGCAGCAGGCCTCGGCCACCTACAATCCCAAACGGAACAGCATTTCTTCCAGATGCAAGCAGCCACAAACTGGAAGACTAGCTTCCCTTGGAAGGCCAAAGGCCTCCTACAAACTGACATCAGGCACCTGGGCAGCTGACTTTACTTACCCCTGGAAACAGGCCATCCTTTATTCCCAACTCCCTCTGCCGGGCACCAGGCCTCGGCCACCTACAATCCCGAACGGAACAGGATTTCTTCCAGATGCAAGCTGCCACAAACTGGAAGACTAGCTTCCCTTAGAGGGCCAACGGCCTCCTACAAACTGACATCAGGCACCTGGGCAGTTGACGTTACTCACCCCTGGAAACAGGCCATCCTTTGTTCCCAACTCCCTCTGCCGGGCACCAGGCCTCGGCCACCTACGATCCCAAACGGAAAAGGATTTCTTCCAGATGCAAGCTGCCACAAGCTGGAAGGCTGTCTTCCCTTGGAGGGCAAAAGGCCTCCTACAAACTGACATCAGGCATCTGGGCAGCTGATTTTACTTACCCCTGGAAACAGGCCATCCTTTGTTTCCAACTCCCTTAGCCGGGCGCCAGGCCTCGGCCACCTACGATCCCAAACCGAAAAGGATTTCTTCCAGATGCAAGCTGCCAGAAGCTGGAAGCCTGGCTGGTCTTGGAGGGCCAAAGGCCTCCTACAAACTGACATCAGGCACCTGGGCAGAAAACTTTACATTCCCCTGGAAACAGGCCATCATTTGTGCCCAACACCCTCTGCCGGGCACCTGGCCTCGGCCACCTACAATCCCGAGCAGAACAGAATTTCATCCCGATGCAAGCCGCCACAAACTGGAAGACTAGCTTCCCTTGGAGGGCCAAAGGCCTCCTACAAACTGACACCAAGCACCTGGGCAGCTAACTTTACTTTCCTCTGGAAACAGGCCATCATTTGTGTCCAACTCCCTCTGCCGGGCACCTGGCCTCGGCCACCTACAATCCCGAACGGAACAGCATTTCTTCCAGATGCAAGCTGCCACAAGCTGGAATCCCAGCTTCCCATGGAGGGCCAAAGGCCTCCTACAAACTGACATCAGGCACTTGGGCAACTGACTTTACTTACCCCTGGAAACAGGCCATCATTTGTGCCCAACTCCCTCAGCCGGGCACCAGGCCACGGCCACCTACGATCCCAAACGAAGCAGGATTTCTTCCAGATGCAAGCTGCCACAAACTGGAAGACTAGCTTCCCGTGGAGGGCCAAAGGCCTCCTACAAACTGACACCAGGCACCTGGGCAGCTGACTTTACTTACCCCTGGAAACAGGCCAACCTTTGTTCCCAACTCTCTTAGCCGGGCACCAGGCCTCGGCCACCTACGATCCCAAACGGAACAGGATTTCTTCCAGATGCAAGCTGCCACAAACTGGAAGACTAGTTTCCCTTGGAGGGCCAAAGGCCTGCTACAAAGTGACATCAGGCACCTGGGCAGCTGACTTTACTTACCCCGGGAAACAGGCCATCCTTTGTTTCCAACTCCCTCTGCCGGGCACCAGGCCTCGGCCACCTACAATCCCAAACGGAACAGGATTTCTTCCAGATGCAAGCTGCCAGAAGCTGGATGCCTGGCTTCCCTTGGAGGGCCAAAGGCCTCCTACAAACTGACATCAGGCACCTGGGCAGCTGACTTTACTTACCCCTGGAAACAGGCCATCCTTTGTGCCAAACTCCCTCTGCCGGGCACCTGGCCTCGGCCACCTACAATCCTGAACGGAACAGGATTTCTTCCAGATGTAAGCTGCCACAAGCTGGAAGCCTGGCTTCCCTTGGAAAGCCAAAGGCCTCCTACAAACTGACATCAGGCACCTGGGCAGCTGACTTTACTTACCCCTGGAAACAGGCCATCATTTGTTCCCAACTCCCTCTGCCGGGCACCTGGCCTCGGCCACCTACAATCCCGAACGGAACAGCATTTCGTCCAGATGCAAGCTGCCACAAGCTGGAAGCCTGACTGCTCTTGGAGGGCCAAAGGCCTCCTACAAACTGACATCAGGCACCTGGGCAGCTGACGTTACTCACCCCTGGAAACAGGCCATCGTTTTTGCCCAACTCCCTCTGCTGGGCAGCAGGCCTCGGCCACCTACAATCCCAAACGGAACAGGATTTCTTCCAGATGCAAGCAGCCACAAACAGGAAGATTAGCTTCCCTTGGAAGGCCAAAGGCCTCCTACAAACTGACACCAGGCACCTGGGCAGCCGACTTTACTTACCCCTGGAAACAGGCCATCCTTTTTTCCCAACTCCCTCTGCCGGGCACCAGGCCTCGGCCACCTACAATCCCGAACGGAACAGGATTTCTTCCAGATGCAAGCTGCCACAAACTGGAAGACTAGCTTCCCTTAGAGGGCCAACGGCCTCCTACAAACTGACATCAGGCACCTGGGCAGTTGACGTTACTCACCCCTGGAAACAGGCCATCCTTTGTTCCCAACTCCCTCTGCCGGGCACCAGGCCTCGGACACCTACGATCCCAAACGGAACAGGATTTCTTCCAGATGCAAGCTGCCACAAGCTGGAAGGCTGTCTTCCCTTGGAGGGCAAAAGGCCTCCTACAAACTGACATCAGGCATCTGGGCAGCTGATTTTACTTACCCCTGGAAACAGGCCATCCTTTGTTTCCAACTCCCTTAGCCGGGCGCCAGGCCTCGGCCACCTACGATCCCAAACGGAACAGGATTTCTTCAAGATGCAAGCTGCCACATGCTGGAAGCCTGGCTGCTCTTGGAGGGCCAAAGGCCTCCTACAAACTGACATCAGGCACCTGGGCAGAAAATTTTACTTTCCCCTGGAAACAGGCCATCATTTGTGCCCAACTCCCTCTGCCGGGCACCTGGCCTCGGCCACCTACAATCCCGAGCAGAACAGAATTTCTTCCAGATGCAAGCTGCCACAAACTGGAAGACTAGCTTCCCATGGAGGGCCAAAGGCCTCCTACAAACTGACACCAGGCACCTTGGCAGCTAACTTTACTTACCCCTGGAAACAGGCCATCCTTTGTGCCCAACTCCCTCTGCCGGGCACCTGGCCTCGGCCACCTACAATCCTGAACGGAACAGGATTTCTTCCAGATGCAAGCTGCCACAAACTGGAAGACTAGCTTCCCTTGGAGGGCCAAAGGCCTGCTACAATCTGACATCAGGCACTTGGGCAGCAGACTTTACTTACCCCTGGAAACAGGCCATCATTTGTGCCCAACTCCCTCAGCCGGGCACCAGGCCTCGGCCACCTACGATCCCAAACGGAACAGGATTTCTTCCAGATGCAAGCTGCCACAAACTGGAAGACTAGCTTCCCTTAGAGGGCCAAAGGCCTCCTACAAACTGACATCAGGCACCTGGGCAGCTGACTTTACTTACCCCTAAAAACCGGCCATCCTTTGTTCCAAACTCCCTAAGCCGGGCACCCAGCTCCGGCAACCTACAACCCTGAACGGAACAGCATTTCTTCCAGATGCAAGCTGCCAGAAGCTGGAAGCCTGGCTTCCCATGGAGGGCCAAAGGCCTCCTCCGAACTGACATCAGGCACCTGGGCAGCTGACTTTACTTACCTTTGGAAACAGGCCATCATTTGTGCCCAACTCCCTCTGCCGGGCACCTGGCCTCGGCCACCTACAATCCCGAGCAGAACAGAATTTCATCCAGATGCAAGCTGCCACAAACTGGAAGACTAGCTTCCCTTGGAGGGCCAAAGGCCTCCTACAAACTGACACCAAGCACCTGGGCAGCTAACTTTACTTTCCCCTGGAAACAGGCCATCATTTGTGTCCAACTCCCTCTGCCGGGCACCTGGCCTCGGCCACCTACAATCCCGAACGGAACAGCATTTCTTCCAGATGCAAGCTGCCACAAGCTGGAAGCCTGGCTTCCCATGGAGGGCCAAAGACCTCCTACAAACTGACATCAGGCACTTGGGCAACTGACTTTACTTACCCCTGGAAACAGGCCATCATTTGTGCCCAACTCCTTCTGCCGGGCACCTGGCCTCGGCCACCTACAATCTTGAACGGAACAGCATTTCTTCCAGATGCAAGCTGCCACAAACTGGAAGACTAGCTTCCCTTGGAGGGCCAAAGGCCTCCTACAATCTGACATCAGGCACCTGGGCAGCTGACTTTACTTACCCCTGGAAACAGGCCATCATTTGTGCCCAACTCCCTCAGCCGGGCACCAGGCCTCGGCCACCTACGATCCCAAACGAAGCAGGATTTCTTCCAGATGCAAGCTGCCACAAACTGGAAGACTAGCTTCCCTTGGAGGGCCAAAGGCCTCCTACAAACTGACACCAGGCACCTGGGCAGCTGACTTTACATACCCCTGGAAACAGGCCAACCTTTGTTCCCAACTCTCTTAGCCGGGCACCAGGCCTCGGCCACCTACGATCCCAAACGGAACAGGATTTCTTCCAGATGCAAGCTGCCACAAACTGGAAGACTAGTTTCCCTTGGAGGGCCAAATGCCTGCTACAAACTGACATCAGGCACCTGGGCAGCTGACTTTACTTACCCCTGGAAACAGGCCATCCTTTGTGCTCAACTCCCTCTGCCGGGCACCAGGCCTCGGCCACCTACAATCCCAAACGGAACAGGATTTCTTCCAGATGCAAGCTGCCAGAAGCTGGATGCCTGGCTTCCCTTGGAGGGCCAAAGGCCTCCTACAAACTGACATCAGGCACCTGGGCAGCTGACTTTACTTACCCCTGGAAACAGGCCATCCTTTGTGCCAAACTCCCTCTGCCGGGCATCTGGCCTCGGCCACCTACAATCCTGAACGGAACAGGATTTCTTCCAGATGCAAGCAGCCACAAACTGGAAGACTAGCTTCCCTTGGAAGGCCAAAGGCCTCCTCCGAACTGACACCAGGCACCTGGGCAGCTGACTTTACTTACCCCTGGAAACAGGCCATCCTTTTTTCCCAACTCCCTCTGCCGGGCACCAGGCCTCGGCCACCTACAATCCCGAACGGAACAGGATTTCTTCCAGATGCAAGCTGCCACAAACTGGAAGACTAGCTTCCCTTGGAGGGCCAAAGGCCTGCTACAATCTGACATCAGGCACTTGGGCAGCAGACTTTACTTACCCCTGGAAACAGGCCATCAATTTTGCCCAACTCCCTCAGCCGGGCACCAGGCCTCGGCCACCTACGATCCCAAACGGAGCAGGATTTCTTCCAGATGCAAGCTGCCACAAACTGGAAGACTAGCTTCCCTTAGAGGGCCAAAGGCCTCCTACAAACTGACATCAGGCACCTGGGCAGCTGACGTTACTTACCCCTAAAAACCGGCCATCCTTTGTTCCAAACTCCCTAAGCCGGGCACCCAGCTCCGGCAACCTACAACCCTGAACGGAACAGCATTTCTTCCAGATGCAAGCTGCCAGAAGCTGGAAGCCTGGCTTCCCATGGAGGGCCAAAGGCCTCCTCCGAACTGACATCAGGCACCTGGGCAGCTGACTTTACTTACCTTTGGAAACAGGCCATCATTTGTGCCCAACTCCCTCTGCCGGGCACCTGGCCTCGGCCACCTACAATCCCGAGCAGAACAGAATTTCATCCAGATGCAAGCTGCCACAAACTGGAAGACTAGCTTCCCTTGGAGGGCCAAAGGCCTCCTACAAACAGACACCAAGCACCTGGGCAGCTAACTTTACTTTCCCCTGGAAACAGGCCATCATTTGTGTCCAACTCCCTCTGCCGGGCACCTGGCCTCGGCCACCTACAATCCCGAACGGAACAGCATTTCTTCCAGATGCAAGCTGCCACAAGCTGGAATCCTGGCTTCCCATGGAGGGCCAAAGACCTCCTACAAACTGACATCAGGCACTTGGGCAACTGACTTTACTTACCCCTGGAAACAGGCCATCATTTGTGCCCAACTCCTTCTGCCGGTCACCTGGCCTCGGCCACCTACAATCTTGAACGGAACAGCATTTCTTCCAGATGCAAGCTGCCACAAACTGGAAGACTAGCTTCCCTTAGAGGGCCAAAGGCCTCCTACAATCTGACATCAGGCACCTGGGCAGCTGACTTTACTTACCCCTGGAAACAGGCCATCATTTGTGCCCAACTCCCTCAGCCGGGCACCAGGCCTCGGCCACCTACGATCCCAAACGAAGCAGGATTTCTTCCAGATGCAAGCTGCCACAAACTGGAAGACTAGCTTCCCTTGGAGGGCCAAAGGCCTGCTACAAACTGACATCAGGCACCTGGGCAGCTGACTTTACTTACCCCTGGAAACAGGCCATCCTTTGTGCTCAACTCCCTCTGCCGGGCACCAGGCCTCGGCCACCTACAGTCCCAAACGGAACAGGATTTCTTCCAGACGTAAGCTGCCACAAGCTGGAAGCCTGGCTTCCCTTGGAAAGCCAAAGGCCTCCTACAAACTGACAACAGGCACCTGGGCAGCTGACTTTACTTACCCCTGGAAACAGGCCATCATTTGTTCCCAACTCCCTCTGCCGGGCACCTAGCCTCGGCCACCTACAATCCCGAACGGAACAGCATTTCTTCCAGATGCAAGCTGCCACAAGCTGGAAGCCTGACTGCTCTTGGAGGGCCAAAGGTCTCCTACAAACTGACATCAGGCACCTGGGCAGCTGACGTTACTCACCCCTGGAAACAGGCCATCCCTTTTGCCCAACTCCCTCTGCTGGGCAGCAGGCCTCGGCCACCTACAATCCCAAACGGAACAGGATTTCTTCCAGATGCAAGCAGCCAGAAACTGGAAGACTAGCTTCCCTTGGAAGGCCAAAGGCCTCCTACAAACTGACACCAGGCAACTGGGCAGCTGACTTTACTTACCCCTGGAAACAGGCCATCCTTTTTTCCCAACTCCCTCTGCCGGGCACCAGGCCTCGGCCACCTACAATCCCGAACGGAACAGGATTTCTTCCAGATGCAAGCTGCCACAAACTGGAAGACTAGCTTCCCTTAGAGGGCCAACGGCCTCCTACAAACTGACATCAGGCACTTGGGCAGTTGACGTTACTCACCCCTGGAAACAGGCCATCCGTTGTGCCCAACTCCCTCTGCCGGGCACCAGGCCTCGGCCACCTACAATCCTGAACGGAACAGGATTTCTTCCAGATGCAAGCTGCCACAAACTGGAAGACTAGTTTCCCTTGGAGGGCCAAAGGCCTGCTACAAACTGACATCAGGCACCTGGGCAGCTGACTTTACTTACCCCTGGAAACAGGCCATCCTTTGTGCTCAACTCCCTCTGCCGGGCACCAGGCCTCGGCCACCTACAATCCCAAACGGAACAGGATTTCTTCCAGATGCAAGCTGCCAGAAGCTGGATGCCGGGCTTCCCTTGGAGGGCCAAAGGCCTCCTACAAACTGACATCAGGCACCTGGGCAGCTGACTTTACTTACCCCTGGAAACAGGCCATCCTTTGTGCCAAACTCCCTCTGCCGGGTATCTGGCCTCGGCCACCTACAATCCTGAACGGAACAGGATTTCTTCCAGACATAAGCTGCCACAAGCTGGAAGCCTGGCTTCCCTTGGAAAGCCAAAGGCCTCCTACAAACTGACAACAGGCACCTGGGCAGCTGACTTTACTTACCCCTGGAAACAGGCCATCATTTGTTCCCAACTCCCTCTGCCGGGCACCTGGCCTCGGCCACCTACAATCCCGAACGGAACAGCATTTCGTCCAGATGCAAGCTGCCACAAGCTGGAAGCCTGACTGCTCTTGGAGGGCCAAAGGCCTCCTACAAACTGACATCAGGCACCTGGGCAGCTGACGTTACTCACCCCTGGAAACAGGCCATCCTTTTTGCCCAACTCCCTCTGCTGGGCAGCAGGCCTCGGCCACCTACAATCCCAAACGAACAGGATTTCTTCCAGATGCAAGCAGCCACAAACTGGAAGACTAGCTTCCCTTGGAAGGCCAAAGGCCTCCTACAAACTGACATCAGGCACCTGGGCAGCTGACTTTACTTACCCCTGGAAACAGGCCATCCTTTTTTCCAACTCCCTCTGCCGGGCACCAGGCCTCCGCCACCTACAATCCCGAACGGAACAGGATTTCTTCCAGATGCAAGCTGCCACAAACTGGAAGACTAGCTTCCCTTGGAGGGCCAAAGGCCTGCTACAATCTGACATCAGGCACTTGGGCAGCAGACTTTACTTACCCCTGGAAACAGGCCATCAATTTTGCCCAACTCCCTCAGCCGGGCACCAGGCCTCGGCCACCTACGATCCCAAACGGAGCAGGATTTCTTCCAGATGCAAGCTGCCACAAACTGGAAGACTAGCTTCCCTTAGAGGGCCAAAGGCCTCCTACAAACTGACATCAGGCACCTGGGCAGCTGACTTTACTTACCCCTAAAAACCGGCCATCCTTTGTTCCAAACTCCCTAAGCCGGGCACCCAGCTCCGGCAACCTACAACCCTGAACGGAACAGCATTTCTTCCAGATGCAAGCTGCCAGAAGCTGGAAGCCTGGCTTCCCATGGAGGGCCAAAGGCCTCCTCCGAACTGACATCAGGCACCTGGGAAGCTGACTTTACTTACCTTTGGAAACAGGCCATCATTTGTGCCCAACTCCCTCTGCCGGGCACCTGGCCTCGGCCACCTACAATCCCGAGCAGAACAGAATTTCATCCAGATGCAAGCTGCCACAAACTGGAAGACTAGCTTCCCTTGGAGGGCCAAAGGCCTCCTACAAACAGACACCAAGCACCTGGGCAGCTAACTTTACTTTCCCCTGGAAACAGGCCATCATTTGTGTCCAACTCCCTCTGCCGGGCACCTGGCCTCGGCCACCTACAATCCCGAACGGAACAGCATTTCTTCCAGATGCAAGCTGCCACAAGCTGGAATCCTGGCTTCCCATGGAGGGCCAAAGACCTCCTACAAACTGACATCAGGCACTTGGGCAACTGACTTTACTTACCCCTGGAAACAGGCCATCATTTGTGCCTAACTCCTTCTGCCGGGCACCTGGCCTCGGCCACCTAGAATCTTGAACGGAACAGCATTTCTTCCAGATGCAAGCTGCCACAAACTGGAAGACTAGCTTCCCTTAGAGGGCCAAAGGCCTCCTACAATCTGACATCAGGCACCTGGGCAGCTGACTTTACTTACCCCTGGAAACAGGCCATCATTTGTGCCCAACTCCCTCAGCCGGGCACCAGGCCTCGGCCACCTACGATCCCAAACGAAGCAGGATTTCTTCCAGATGCAAGCTGCCACAAACTGGAAGACTAGCTTCCCTTGGAGGGCCAAAGGCCTCCTACAAACTGACACCAGGCACCTGGGCAGCTGACTTACATACCCCTGGAAACAGGCCAACATTTGTTCCCAACTCTCTTAGCCGGGCACCAGGCCTCGGCCACCTACGATCCCAAACGGAACAGGATTTCTTCCAGATGCAAGCTGCCACAAACTGGAAGACTAGTTTCCCTTGGAGGGCCAAAGGCCTGCTACAAACTGACATCAGGCACCTGGGCAGCTGACTTTACTTACCCCTGGAAACAGGCCATCCTTTGTGCTCAACTCCCTCTGCCGGGCACCAGGCCTCGGCCACCTACAGTCCCAAACGGAACAGGATTTCTTCCAGACGTAAGCTGCCACAAGCTGGAAGCCTGGCTTCCCTTGGAAAGCCAAAGGCCTCCTACAAACTGACAACAGGCACCTGGGCAGCTGACTTTACTTACCCCTGGAAACAGGCCATCATTTGTTCCCAACTCCCTCTGCCGGGCACCTAGCCTCGGCCACCTACAATCCCGAACGGAACAGCATTTCGTCCAGATGCAAGCTGCCACAAGCTGGAAGCCTGACTGCTCTTGGAGGGCCAAAGGCCTCCTACAAACTGACATCAGGCACCTGGGCAGCTGACGTTACTCACCCCTGGAAACAGGCCATCCTTTTTGCCCAACTCCCTCTGCTGGGCAGCAGGCCTCGGCCACCTACAATCCCAAACGGAACAGGATTTCTTCCAGATGCAAGCAGCCAGAAACTGGAAGACTAGCTTCCCTTGGAAGGCCAAAGGCCTCCTACAAACTGACACCAGGCAACTGGGCAGCTGACTTTACTTACCCCTGGAAACAGGCCATCATTTGTGCCCAACTCCCTCAGCCGGGCACCAGGCCTCGGCCACCTACGATCCCAAACGAAGCAGGATTTCTTCCAGATGCAAGCTGCCACAAACTGGAAGACTAGCTTCCCTTGGAGGGCCAAAGGCCTCCTACAAACTGACACCAGGCACCTGGGCAGCTGACTTTACTTACCCCTGGAAACAGGCCAACCTTTGTTCCCAACTCTCTTAGCCGGGCACCAGGCCTCGGCCACCTACGATCCCAAACGGAACAGGATTTCTTCCAGATGCAAGCTGCCACAAACTGGAAGACTAGTTTCCCTTGGAGGGCCAAAGGCCTGCTACAAACTGACATCAGGCACCTGGGCAGCTGACTTTACTTACCCCTGGAAACAGGCCATCCTTTGTGCTCAACTCCCTCTGCCGGGCACCAGGCCTCGGCCACCTACAATCCCAAACGGAACAGGATTTCTTCCAGATGCAAGCTGCCAGAAGCTGGATGCCGGGCTTGCCTTGGAGGGCCAAAGGCCTCCTACAAACTGACATCAGGCACCTGGGCAGCTGACTTTACTTACCCCTGGAAACAGGCCATCCTTTGTGCCAAACTCCCTCTGCCGGGTATCTGGCCTCGGCCACCTACAATCCTGAACGGAACAGGATTTCTTCCAGACATAAGCTGCCACAAGCTGGAAGCCTGGCTTCCCTTGGAAAGCCAAAGGCCTCCTACAAACTGACAACAGGCACCTGGGCAGCTGACTTTACTTACCCCTGGAAACAGGCCATCATTTGTTCCCAACTCCCTCTGCCGGGCACCTGGCCTCGGCCACCTACAATCCCGAACGGAACAGCATTTCGTCCAGATGCAAGCTGCCACAAGCTGGAAGCCTGACTGCTCTTGGAGGGCCAAAGGCCTCCTACAAACTGACATCAGGCACCTGGGCAGCTGACGTTACTCACCCCTGGAAACAGGCCATCCTTTTTGCCCAACTCCCTCTGCTGGGCAGCAGGCCTCGGCCACCTACAATCCCAAACGGAACAGGATTTCTTCCAGATGCAAGCAGCCACAAACTGGAAGACTAGCTTCCCTTGGAAGGCCAAAGGCCTCCTACAAACTGACATCAGGCACCTGGGCAGCTGACTTTACTTACCCCTGGAAACAGGCCATCCTTTTTTCCAACTCCCTCTGCCGGGCACCAGGCCTCCGCCACCTACAATCCCGAACGGAACAGGATTTCTTCCAGATGCAAGCTGCCACAAACTGGAAGACTAGCTTCCCTTGGAGGGCCAAAGGCCTGCTACAATCTGACATCAGGCACTTGGGCAGCAGACTTTACTTACCCCTGGAAACAGGCCATCAATTTTGCCCAACTCCCTCAGCCGGGCACCAGGCCTCGGCCACCTACGATCCCAAACGGAGCAGGATTTCTTCCAGATGCAAGCTGCCACAAACTGGAAGACTAGCTTCCCTTAGAGGGCCAAAGGCCTCCTACAAACTGACATCAGGCACCTGGGCAGCTGACTTTACTTACCCCTAAAAACCGGCCATCCTTTGTTCCAAACTCCCTAAGCCGGGCACCCAGCTCCGGCAACCTACAACCCTGAACGGAACAGCATTTCTTCCAGATGCAAGCTGCCAGAAGCTGGAAGCCTGGCTTCCCTTGGAGGGCCAAAGGCCTCCTCCGAACTGACATCAGGCACCTGGGAAGCTGACTTTACTTACCTTTGGAAACAGGCCATCATTTGTGCCCAACTCCCTCTGCCGGGCACCTGGCCTCGGCCACCTACAATCCCGAGCAGAACAGAATTTCATCCAGATGCAAGCTGCCACAAACTGGAAGACTAGCTTCCCTTGGAGGGCCAAAGGCCTCCTACAAACAGACACCAAGCACCTGGGCAGCTAACTTTACTTTCCCCTGGAAACAGGCCATCATTTGTGTCCAACTCCCTCTGCCGGGCACCTGGCCTCGGCCACCTACAATCCCGAACGGAACAGCATTTCTTCCAGATGCAAGCTGCCACAAGCTGGAATCCTGGCTTCCCATGGAGGGCCAAAGACCTCCTACAAACTGACATCAGGCACTTGGGCAACTGACTTTACTTACCCCTGGAAACAGGCCATCATTTGTGCCTAACTCCTTCTGCCGGGCACCTGGCCTCGGCCACCTAGAATCTTGAACGGAACAGCATTTCTTCCAGATGCAAGCTGCCACAACTGGAAGACTAGCTTCCCTTAGAGGGCCAAAGGCCTCCTACAATCTGACATCAGGCACCTGGGCAGCTGACTTTACTTACCCCTGGAAACAGGCCATCATTTGTGCCCAACTCCCTCAGCCGGGCACCAGGCCTCGGCCACCTACGATCCCAAACGAAGCAGGATTTCTTCCAGATGCAAGCTGCCACAAACTGGAAGACTAGCTTCCCTTGGAGGGCCAAAGGCCTCCTACAAACTGACACCAGGCACCTGGCAGCTGACTTTACATACCCCTGGAAACAGGCCAACATTTGTTCCCAACTCTCTTAGCCGGGCACCAGGCCTCGGCCACCTACGATCCCAAACGGAACAGGATTTCTTCCAGATGCAAGCTGCCACAAACTGGAAGACTAGTTTCCCTTGGAGGGCCAAAGGCCTGCTACAAACTGACATCAGGCACCTGGGCAGCTGACTTTACTTACCCCTGGAAACAGGCCATCCTTTGTGCTCAACTCCCTCTGCCGGGCACCAGGCCTCGGCCACCTACAGTCCCAAACGGAACAGGATTTCTTCCAGACGTAAGCTGCCACAAGCTGGAAGCCTGGCTTCCCTTGGAAAGCCAAAGGCCTCCTACAAACTGACAACAGGCACCTGGGCAGCTGACTTTACTTACCCCTGGAAACAGGCCATCATTTGTTCCCAACTCCCTCTGCCGGGCACCTAGCCTCGGCCACCTACAATCCCGAACGGAACAGCATTTCGTCCAGATGCAAGCTGCCACAAGCTGGAAGCCTGACTGCTCTTGGAGGGCCAAAGGCCTCCTACAAACTGACATCAGGCACCTGGGCAGCTGACGTTACTCACCCCTGGAAACAGGCCATCCTTTTTGCCCAACTCCCTCTGCTGGGCAGCAGGCCTCGGCCACCTACAATCCCAAACGGAACAGGATTTCTTCCAGATGCAAGCAGCCAGAAACTGGAAGACTAGCTTCCCTTGGAAGGCCAAAGGCCTCCTACAAACTGACACCAGGCAACTGGGCAGCTGACTTTACTTACCCCTGGAAACAGGCCATCCTTTTTTCCCAACTCCCTCTGCCGGGCACCAGGCCTCGGCCACCTACAATCCCGAACGGAACAGGATTTCTTCCAGATGCAAGCTGCCACAAACTGGAAGACTAGCTTCCCTTAGAGGGCCAACGGCCTCCTACAAACTGACATCAGGCACTTGGGCAGTTGACGTTACTCACCCCTGGAAACAGGCCATCCTTTGTTCCCAACTCCCTCTGCCGGGCACCAGGCCTCGGCCACCTACAATCCTGAACGGAACAGGATTTCTTCCAGATGCAAGCTGCCACAAACTGGAAGACTAGCTTCCCTTGGAGGGCCAAAGGCCTCCTACAATCTGAAATCAGGCACCTGGGCAGCTGACTTTACTTACCCCTGGAAACAGGCCATCATTTGTGCCCAACTCCCTCTGCCGGGCACCAGGCCTCGGCCACCTACGATCCCAAACGAAGCAGGATTTCTTCCAGATGCAAGCTGCCACAAACTGGAAGACTAGCTTCCCTTGGAGGGCCAAAGGCCTCCTACAAACTGACACCAGGCACCTGGGCAGCTGATTTTACTTACCCCTGGAAACAGGCCATCCTTTGTTTCCAACTCCCTTAGCCGGGCACCAGGCCTCGGCCACCTACGATCCCAAACCGAACAGGATTTCTTCCAGATGCAAGCTGCCACAAGCTGGAAGCCTGGCTGCTCTTGGAGGGCCAAAGGCCTCCTACAAACTGACATCAGGCACCTGGGCAGAAAACTTTACTTTCCCCTGGAAACAGGCCATCATTTGTGCCCAACTCCCTCTGCCGGGCACCTGGCCTCGGCCACCTACAATCCCGAGCAGAACAGAATTTCTTCCAGATGCAAGCTGCCACAAACTGGAAGACTAGCTTCCCATGGAGGGCCAAAGGCCTCCTACAAACTGACACCAGGCACCTTGGCAGCTAACTTTACTTACCCCTGGAAACAGGCCATCCTTTGTGCCCAACTCCCTCTGCCGGGCACCTGGCCTCGGCCACCTACAATCCTGAACGGAACAGGATTTCTTCCAGATGCAAGCTGCCACAAACTGGAAGACTAGCTTCCCTTGGAAGGCCAAAGGCCTGCTACAATCTGACATCAGGCACCTGGGCAGCAGACTTTACTTACCCCTGGAAACAGGCCATCATTTGTGCCCAACTCCCTCAGCCGGGCACCAGGCCTCGGCCACCTACGATCCCAAACGGAGCAGGATTCCTTCCAGATGCAAGCTGCCAGAAACTGGAAGACTAGCTTCCCTTAGAGGGCCAAAGGCCTCCTACAAACTGACATCAGGCACCTGGGCAGCTGACTTTACTTACCCCTAAAAACCGGCCATCCTTTGTTCCAAACTCCCTAAGCCGGGCACCCAGCTCCGGCAACCTACAACCCTGAACGGAACAGCATTTCTTCCAGATGCAAGCTGCCAGAAGCTTGAAGCCTGGCTTCCCATGGAGGGCCAAAGGCCTCCTACAAACTGACATCAGGCACCTGGGCAGCTGACTTTACTTACCCCTGGAAACAGGCCATCATTTGTGCCCTAATCCCTCTGCCGGGCACCTGGCCTCGGCCACCTACAATCCCGAACGGAACAGCATTTCTTCCAGATGCAAGCTGCCACAAACTGGAAGACTAGCTTCCCATGGAGGGCCAAAGGCCTCCTACAAACTGACATCAGGCACCTGGGCAGCTGACTTTACTTACCCCTGGAAACAGGCCATCATTTG